>NC_142812.1:58992208-59277208 GCF_049724085.1 Artemia sp. Qi Xiang Cuo
AAATATCCTAGATACAAAGTTTCCCAAGGAAATATGGAATTATTTCCGAGAAATAGAATAAAATATATAAGCACACAATTATTTCTTACATATAACGACATATATATATATATATATATATATATATATATGTCTTTATATGTAAGAAATAATTGTGTGTTTATATATTTTATTCTATTTCTCGGAAATAGCTCCATATTTCCTCGGGAAACTTTGTATCTAGGGATATTTTAGCATATATATATATATATATATATATATATATATATATATATATATATATATATATATATATATATATATATATATATATATATATATATATATATATATATATATATATATATATATATATATATATATATACTTGTTCTGCCTAATAAAGGGAGACCAGGGTTTAAATCTTTAACCTTCGAAATATTCATTCACTTCACGAGAAAAAGGCAAAATTTTAAAATTTTTAGATAGTGACTTTAGGGATCTCATATAGATTGAATTTCATTGCATAATTTGTATCAAAATCATGTCCTATTTGGGGGAGTTCCTCTTTCCAAAATTATTGCAAATTTTCAAGTGCTAAAAGAGTTTTATGAACAGTTATGAAATCAATTCATTTTACATAGTAAGGACCAGCATGAATAATAGATTCCATTTTTATTATTGTAGTAAAAATTTTTTTATTAGTTTCAGTTTTTATTGACAAGGTTCACTCTTTATTTACAGTTTACTACGAGCTGTTTAATCCGAGGTTCTATTAAATATAAAGTTGGGTTACAAGAGGGGTCAATAGTCAAAATGTTTAGGGGGGGGTCAACAAATTTTATCGACTGACTTGTCATTTTGACCAAATGATTTAGGTAATATTGTTATTAAAATTACTTTGTTTATTGTTTCACTAAAGTAGGTTAGACAATTTACTTATAATTAACTTAACTAAATATCGATTTTTTAAGGACGTATCTGCAATATCTCTTGAATAGCTAAGAGCGTTAAGGTGAAACTTTATGGGGATGTTGGGGTGTATGTTAAAAAAAATCCAATCTTATTATGTCGATCCAGGGGTTCAAACAGGTCTCTTTTTTCCGCATGTTGACCAATGCTCTTTGCGCAGCTACTGATCTCCAGATTCAATAACTTCAGCCAGGAGTGCAATGCGCGGTTGGGGCCAAATCATCCGACACTTCGCTTGTTTTGCCCCAGATTTCTCCAGGCACTCATTTAGAGCTAGGTCGACTCCGGCTGAGCTTACAGAGTCATACCATTGACCTCTGTCTCAAATCAAATGACCAGCAACACGAAGACTCGAACCCCTGACCTCAGAGTTTCAAGTCTGGAGCGCTGGCCACTCGGCAAACGGGTGCATCTACGATATCTCAGAAGCGGCTAATGGTATTTAAGTTGTAACTTTCTGTGAATCTTGGAGGGGCTTTTTAACTAAATCAAAAGACTCTATGCGCATCCAGATTGTCAAAAAGACATATCTTCAACACCTCGGAAACGGCTGAGGGTAAAAATTAACGGTTTAAGACACTCAACTTAAACTTTGAGGAAATATTGACGAAGGAGATCACGTGGATTTTAAATTTTGACATGAAATTTGACAAGGGAAGCTTGTCAAGGACAAAAATGAGTGTGAAAAAATGTAGTTGTAATGATTTTTAATTAAAAAATATTTATTTCTTTTGTCTTTATCTCTTTAAAATTTCAGATCGTTAAGCTTCCTTACTTAAAGTTTCAAAACAAAAGGAACCTCAACAGGAAACAAATCTGAGATGTTTTTAGTAAAAATTATAATGAAATCGACGATGAATGTTCGTCTATTCTCATGGTTGCAACATGACTGGGGTGGTCATCATCTTTATAAAAGATCAAAAAGTTTGGTGATTTCCAATTCATTTACCCTCTATCCATCACTGTACAATTTGTAGAATGATGATACATACCCTCTCTCTATCACTGTATAATTCATATTCCTTCTACTCATAGTACAACTATTGTTGTAAAGTTTTGTTCAAAATACAAATGGCAAGTCAAAATTTATATTCTTAAGGGCAAAAAACAAAAAAAAACTGCAGAATTTGTATTCTGGTCTTTAAAAGGCTTAGAGGGCCTTTCCTCCTTGTGGCAATTTCTGTTTGCTTTAAGTTTTACTTGATTATTTATTGTAATATTTGTTTTTTGGGGGGTTTTATTTATTTGCTGGTAGTGATTTCTGTTCTTTTTAAGCTTGAATTATTAATTGACTTTATTTCTGCTTGTCTTTGGTTAAATTGCTTTCCTTTGAAATATTTTTTTCTGAAAAACGTTTTTAATTAGTCGCCATAAAAAGCTTCTTACTTACAATTCGTTACAGCGAACTGCTTGAAAAAAATTGCGGTATTTTTTTATTCTTGGATACAT
This sequence comes from Artemia sp. Qi Xiang Cuo, assembly GCF_049724085.1. Classification (NCBI taxonomy): domain Eukaryota; kingdom Metazoa; phylum Arthropoda; class Branchiopoda; order Anostraca; family Artemiidae; genus Artemia; species Artemia sp. Qi Xiang Cuo. The sequence goes on from NC_142812.1 coordinate 58,994,609, forward strand.
TTTTGGTAAATGATTTTTAATATAGTCTTGTGACTAAACCACTTTTTTAATTTATGTTTCGAAACAAGTTTGAGCGCAAATAAAGAAGTTAAAAGTGACGTTTCTTTTCTTCGGAAGAAAAATAGCATTAGCGTTTCTTGGTAATTTTCAAGATAATAGTTATCTAAACATGTTGCGCAGTTGAAAAAACCACCCTATTATGAAATTCTCAAAAATTAATGGCACATGGTACAACTCACGCGATTATTGCAAGGACTTACAGACTAGGCCAACTTTTTTAACGCTGGAGGCGGGAGTGGACAGGAATGTGAAGCTGGAGTGGGATGAAATTGCAGAATTTGGTTGAAAATCATGTATTTGAAAATGATGTAAAATTATACTTTGGAAGACAAAGAACATTAATATTTCTCGGCACTATTCAAGATAGTACCAAATGTATCAAATATATTGCGCAGTTAAAAAAAACAGGCTATTGTGAAATTATCCTTATCTTTTCGATAAGTTATGTGATTAAATTGAGGGATTGCAGACTAGACTGCAAACCAGAGGAGGAGTTGGGAAGTTGAAGTCGATAAATCAAAGTAGGTATTAATTTAATATTAAAAGAGTCGGAGTCGTCTGTTTAAACTATTTAGGTTTGGGATTATGTTTGGGAAATAACCTTCTGCTATTGAAAGCTGTCTCCTCCAAACCAGAGGAGGAGTTGGGAAGTTGAAGTCGATAAATCAAAGTAGGTATTAATTTAATATTAAAAGGGTCGGAGTCGTCTGTTTAAACTATTTAGGTTTGGGATTATGTTTGGGAAATAACCTTCTGCTATTGAAAGCTGTCTCCTCCAAGCCAGAGGAGGAGTTGGGAAGTTGAAGTCGATAAATCAAAGTAGGTATTAATTTAATATTAAAAGGGTCGGAGTCGTCTGTTTAAACTATTTAGGTTTGGGATTATGTTTGGGAAATAACCTTCTGCTATTGAAAGTTGTGACTAATTGAATACCACTATACATAGCTATTTAGAGCACTTATAATAAAAACTTGAATAGAATTCTATGAACTGGAGTCAACTTCTATGGGTAGACTCAAATTGATTCTGCAGTAGGCAAATTTTCAGAAAATTAAAAAATTAAAAAACATGAGTCCAGCAGCAAAACGGAACTCGGTGCCCTGGTCGGGTCTATATGGATCTAGAAATTGGGAAAGGAGCTTGCTAATTTCAATACCCAAGAAAATGAAGCTGTCTAAAATCTTATTTTGATGCTAGGTTACTTTTGATGCTGGTTGATATTTTCGGTGTTATAAAAGCCGTTTTGCCAGGAAAACATTCGTTAATAATGTAGATGAAAGAAAAGAAGGACAAATGTTCTTTGATGAGCTACCTTTACCCCTCCCCCCTCCCTTAGAGCCAAGGACATGAGGCTATAAGAATGAAATATTTACGTTTTCTACAAAATATCCTTGGTAGCTGTAGCGGAGGACAATTACAGAAAAGATCTTCCCAGACGCTCCATTCCTCAGAATAATTACGCCAATCCCGTGAGAAGAGGTTACATCATCTCCCCAGGATTGATAGACACTCCTATTTTTTATTATCATTTAGTAGAAAATCAAATAAGCTCCAATCCTAGATTTTGAAACATACGTTTTTTGTACCCAGAAAAAAATAATAAAAAAATGCCCCCCGCCCCACATTCTCGTGAATCGGTACCAGTTTTCGAAGCTAAAATGAAAAATTTTCAGAACCGAGATTCTAGTGTACCAGGTTTAGAAGGCTGCTATTCCAACCTCAGATGTCTTTGAGTGCCTAAATTAGTAAACTATTGCCACGATTTTAAATCCCAAAGAGCGCCAATCTGTACACCAAAGACCCAGTTTTAGCGCGAACAATATTCCAAGTTGGGTGTCTAAAGTTGAAAAGTTGGTCTGTATCAAACATTCAAAACAGAATAAGTCAAAATTTTCATGTTAAAGTCTCCAAGAACGAGAGTCGCAGTGAACTGCAAAGAGCAAAATTCTTTGAATTGGAGCCGGAATTAATCACTTATCGATTGAACGTTTAGCAGGGGGGAAGGGTTAAGGTGACCGGATGACGCTTATCTGCTTCACGTCCACGGTTTCCACCCCCTCATAAAATTTAACTAGGTCTTTTCGTAACTCTAGAAACGTTGGTGTCAAATCTAAACTTAGTAATATTTATTGAGAATGTAGCAAATTACTGAATTAAACATATTTTTCTTCGAGTTTATAGAGGTTGATTTTGATTACTAGTTCAGTTTTTATTTGATGCTACGCTCTGGCAAAGAGACTTACCATGAGTGAGACTGAGGTTCATACCAACTGCTCTGCTGAGGATTTGAAACTATAAAAAGACACATTACGACATCAAGCTTATTACCTACCCTATGTATAATGCTTCAGCCGTCTGGAATATATCGTCAGTCGGGTATCAAAAGGACGTACTTCCATAATTGTAAATTTTCAGAAGATCAAAAAAACCTCACAACTTTTTTATTTCTCATCAGATAACCGTAAAACAAAAATTCATTGATAGGCAGAATCAATACATGTCAATCCGTTTTTGATTTACGGTTATCGGAGATTAAATAAAAAAAAAATGTGAGGTTTTTTTCTGCTCTTCTGAAAATACACAATTATGGAGATACATCCTTTTGATACCCAACTGACGATATGAAAAACAACTTTATTGCCCTGAACATAACGGTTCATGACAATTTTTTAGACTCAGGAACGTAGCAATATGAATAAATAGTGGGTTAATCTTAGAAATCCTGCCAGAAGAGGAAAGATGGCGTTGAGTTCAAGCCATTTGGGATGGGAATTCACCAAAAAAGTGGAAGAATGTTCCTTTTCCTCTTTTACGAAGAAACAGGATATTATTGTGAGGGATTGCGAAACTAAATTAGAGAAAATGAAAGGGTCTAAACATTTGAAGAGCAAATCTGAGGAACTGCAGATCCCTCTTAAAACTAATTTCAAACAGCTAAAATTAGAGCCAAAGTATCCCTCTGAGTTGTGGCAGAAGCTCATTAATGTCAACCATTGCAGCGGTCAGTCTATCTTTTGGCCGTTCCTGAATTCATGATGACCCTTTGCGCTTTGCCCAATGTCTCAGAACATCAGATCGCCTGTCTGAATATTACAAATTCAGTGGAAGAATTTGTTTGAACATTGTTATACAGTTTCAGTTCTTACACTGTAAATTAATTTACCTTTGAAACTTTAACTTTGTTATGGAGTGAGGAATACTACCAACTTTTGTTAATAAGCGTAAAAATTGGAAGGGTTAAATTCAGTATTGACCTGATTTGGCGGAAGAAGGCGTGTGCGCAATTGGTGATGGGCATGAAAAGACTAAAAGATTTCAGCTTTAGCGGTTTTTTTGTCCGCCTTTTACTTCGCGTTGTATTTTACTGATTGTCCCCAGTTATTGCTTAAGGTATCTGAATTTTAGATTATTTTTTTTCCATACTTACTGAAAACACTACAGTCAAAGCTGGCGTAAAACAAAAGCAGGAAAAGAAAAACTTTAAGAGAAATAGCAGTGAACACTCAAAAGCCAATTTTCAACAAAACACAAACTGGACATGTAAAACAAATCTCTTCTGGGCATGAAAATAAAAGCTTTTTTAACCTATTTGATATGCAAAACTATCTCATTTGGTGTTCTTTTACTAAACGGACTCTTTTATTTACGGCAATGCATACCAGTCAGGAAGTAGACTGAGACGCGTGATGAAAACAGGTTTACAATGCCTTCTGGGATAAATTGTTGTTTTTGGGGGTTTAGGGGGGGGGAAGGTACCTAGGTTAGGTTAGGTTACGTATTTAACATATGGTATTCTTTGCCCCCCATCCCCCCTAATGTGCAAATATAATGCCTAAATTTGCTTCTAAACTATTATATATTGATACTATTTTATTTCAGTTCCTTGTTATTAACCAAACTAGTAGTATATAAATGGCTCCTTTTAATTCATTTTGTGTCTTATACTGAGTGTCTTTAGCCGTTTTTTCCTTTGTTTTGGCATTTTCAAGGTTCTCATTGGGATGATTTGGCTTCTGTTCTACTACCTCCGTGAAACCCACGACACACCCCTTTTCGGCAGCACCTAGGAAACTAGAACTCAATCTAATAAAGTTTTCGCCGAAACTTAGTAAACAAAGAATTGTGAGAGTGGCAATCCTGATTACATTATGGACGGGGTCAATGAACATAATTGTTATGTCATACAAAATGTTGTAACTATAATTGACTCTATAATTGTAGATTCTTACGAACCCAACCAAAGTTTCCTTATTACTATACTGCGCAATTTCTGCAGGTTTTAAGCTTTAATTCTGACTTGTGCTTACGTAATTTCCATTGCTTTATTTAAAAAAAACTTTGTTCTTTAAGACCTTTGAGGAAAAATAAAAAAAGTTAAATAAATAGCGTAAAAGTAAAAAAGACGACACGGGAAGAGAAAAAAAATAAGCGCCAGTTATTTTTTTTTTCTTCCGATGCATTCTATCCAGGTGCTAAATTCTTAATTTTGTCAAATTTCTTGAAACCATCGCAGAAGTATTATGCCCGAGTCATATTAGCTGTTTTCAATTTGGAATTTTTCTAAGAAAATGTTCGACCAAAAATGAACAATGTTCAGTCATCAATTGCGCGAGATTTTGGCTGAAAAATACATGCTCCATTTGAATTTTTTTAGCAAGTTGCTAAGAAAACTACACAAAAGTTTTGATGAAATAGATGACTGAGCTTGGAGGAAATACAAAAAATTGATATCTAGAAATTTGAAAAAAAATATTGCTGAATAAAATGTCAAATAAAGTATTTGTTATATAATTTTACCTATTGTTGCACCAAAAAAACGATTTTTTATCTGAAGTGCATTTTACCAGAAATGGGTTTCTTTTCAACCAAATGTGAACCAGCTGAACATTGCTGCTGAGTTTACACAACCTATTCCGTTTGAAAATTTATCTGAACATTTTTGAGAAAAAACAAACAAAGAGAAAACGGCGATTATATTTACATCATGGTTGCAGCGGCAGCTGCAACCTAGTAAAGAGTGAACCACAGCCCACAGTAACTAAAAATTAAAATACACGTTTTAAAAAAAAACTGCCTAGTGAGAAAAATCGCCATCTGAGGCTGACTCAGGAATGGTATTATTTCGGTTCGTTTTAAAATTAAAAGTTTATTGCGAAAAGAAATTTATGGTGATTTCGAGAAAAGGCCTCAAACTCCTCGAAAATGACGTTAGATGAAAATGAAAAGTGTACCATTGGAATCCACAAGGTCGAAAACCTTCTACAGGGAAATTACAGTCCCCTTCCTTGAACAACAAGGAAAATCACTTTTTTGTATCGGTAGCACTGATCTGTCTCCAATTTTTTTTTTTTTCAACAGGCCTAGCGGGCTACCAAAAACATTATAGAGAGATGCTTAATGGGTCATTCAAAAGCTATTTCTCATATCTACATGCTTTTGTAAGTTTCGCCATGAGCAAGTGCCATATGGCACTAAAATGATACTTTTTGTGCCATTTCTCAAAGGGGGGGGCACCAGCAGGCTACCACAACATCGTAGACAGATATTTTATAGCTCATATAAAATATATTGCTCACATCTGCTTCCTTCATATAAATTCCACTATCTACAAGTTCCAAATGGGACAAAAACAGCACTTTTGGTGTCGTGTCTCAAGTGGAAAAGCTGGGGCTATTGGGCTAGCAGAACTTATAAGAGTGATGTTTAATGGCTCATTTGAAAGCTATTGTTCATATATACGTGCTTTTTATCAATTTTACCATTCGTAAGTGCCGTGGCTTATATAAATTCCGCCGTCTGCAAGTGCCATATGGCACGAAAAAGGCATTTTTATGCTGTTTCTCGAGGGGTGTAGTTAGCGGGCTACCAGAACTTCTTAGATATATTTTTGATAACTCATATAAAAACTATTGCTCATATATACGTTCTTCCTATAAATTCCACCATCTACAAATTTCAAATGGTACTTTAAACGGCGACTTTAGTGTCATGTCTCAAGTGGAAAAGCTGGGGCTAGTGGGCTACCAGAACTTTCTAGAGTGATGTTTAATGGTTCATTTGAAAATTTTTTCTCATATCTACGTGCTTTTTTCTATCAACTATACGATTCGTAAGTGATATGTAGCACTGAAAACAACACTTTTGGTGCCACGGCTTAAGTGAAAAATCTTGGAAGCATAAAACCGTATTATTATAATAATTATGGCATAAAACCCTTAACTGAAGGTTTGCAAGAACACTTTCTGAAAATTCCTCCTCTAGGCCCCCTTAATAAGCTATGCAATTAAAGTCCTACAAACACGAACAGATTAAATTCCATTATTAGAGGGTCGGCTCTGTTAGTACAGCGCTGGACTTGAAATTCAAATATCATTCGTTCGATTCCAGCTTGGATTTTATTTTCCATCAAATGTGACCATTTTGTCAATTTTACCATCCAAAAGTGCCATATAGCACTAAAAATGGCACCTTTGGTACCACTTCTTAAGTGGAAGATTTTGGAAGCATAAAACTGTACCATTGCAAAAATTCTGATCCAAAGCCTAGAACTGGAGGTTTATAAGACCCCTCACTTATACTCCCCCTCCAGACCCCCTTAGTAAGTCTTATAAATCGCCTACTCATCTTGAAAGTAAAAAATTATTGCGAACATAAATTAACTAAAACTAAAAACTATTCAACTAAAAATCTACCAAAAATTAAGTTATGATTTGAACCTTTGAACTTCACTCTGCGATGAAACCTGTTTGCTAATTCTAACGGTGTTAATTGAAGGAAAGGGACTTCCTTGCCCCCTTAGTTTTTTGCTCCTGCCTAGGTTTTGAAAAAACCTTTTTTTGGCCATTTCATTGGAAAATACCCTTTTTTCATTTAAAAAAATGGGGGGAAAACCGAAAACGCGCATTGTGGGAATGTGCTATCAAGTCAAATTTATAAAAAGCGATTAGTTATAAATATAAACTTTTAAATGAGTCCTTAAACAGCTCTCTTTTGTTACAGCAGCCTTCTAGCTTCTGCTAGTCAGTAGGTGTAGAGCCCTGTCTTCATTATGGGTTTTTCAGGCTAAGTCGGCCGAGTAAAAACAGCTTTTTGGTCATCGAAAACCAAAGTTTCCTGAAAAAACGGCATTATTTTGTGAAGCATGGATAATGAGCTTTATGTTATTAAATAAAAAAAAACAAGTCTTTTTTTTAACTGAAAGCAAGGAACGACGTTAAAACTTAAAACGAACAGAAATCATTCCGTATATGAAAGGGGCTGTCCCCTCCTCAACGCCTCGCTCTTCGCGCTAAAGTTTTTTATTGTTTAAAAAAATAGAGTTGTGAGAAAATCAAACTTTAGCGTAAAGAGTGAGGCGTGGAGGAGGGGACAGCCCCTTTGCTATACAGAATAATTTATGTTCGTTTTAATTTTTAACGTCGTTCCTTACTTTCAGTTAAAAAACTTGTTTCTTTTATTTAATTTTTGAACGTTTTTGAATTAATGCAGGTTTTGATTTTGGCTCACCGTACATGAATAATTAAAACAAAATTTGCACATTAATTTTACTTTTATTTGGTTTAATGGCTTTCTCGAAACTTGTTTAATTTTATTTAAGAACGTTTTTATTAGTAATAAATATACGTAACTTACGAATTAACTTACGTAACGAACTTCTATATTCATAGATTTTTAATACGTATATTAGGGGGTTCGCCCCCTAGTCAATCCCTTGCTCTTTAAGCTAAAGTTTGAGCTTTGTTCCAATTCTTTAAAAATGACCCCTTGATCACAAATGCCGTTAATTAGAATAAATAGCTCTTATAAAAGTACTAAAAAATCTTTGGCTAAAAGAGCGGGGTATTGACTAGGGTGTAAACTCAATCACATACGTAATATTTTCTGTTTGTTTTAAGTTTTGATGTTGCTCCTTACTTTCAGTTGAAAAACTTGTTTTTTTTTTTTAATTTCTGATCTCTTTCTTTAATAATGCTGGGAAATCCTTCACCCCCTTCCTAGCAATGTCCCTTCCCCCATGAAAACTTCCTTCATGGAAAGATCCTCCCATATAACCCCCGACCCCCCCCCACCTACCAGAAAAAATCCCCCCTGAAAACGTCTGTATACTTCCCAATAACTAACACTATATGTTAATATAGGGTAAAGTTCATAACTTTCAGCCCTCCTCCCGGGGACTTCGGGGGATTAATTCATCCTAAAAGACATAGTTATCATATTTTCGACCATGCTGAACAAAATGACTATCTCAAAATTTGGTCGGGTGACTTTGGGAAAAAATGAGCGTGGGAGGGGGCCTAGTTGCCCTCCATTTTTTTGGGTCACTTAAAAAGGGCACTAGAACTTTTAATTTCCGTTCCGATGAGCCCTCTCACGATATTCTGGGACCACTGGGTTGATATAATCACCCCTGGAAAAAAAACAACAAATAAACACGCATCCGTGATCTTTCTTCTGGCAAAAAATGCAAAATTCCACATTTTTTTAAATAGGTGCTTGAAACCTCTACAGTAGGGTTCTCTGATACGCTGAATATGATGGCGTAATTTTCATTGAGGCTCTATAGCTTTTAGGGGTTCTTTCCCTCTTTTTTCTAAAATCAGCAAAATTTTCTGAGGTGCGTAACTTTTGATGGGTAGAACTAAAGTTGATGAAAGTTATATATTGGAAATTAGCATTGAAACCTGATTCTTTTGATGTATCTATTGGTATCAAAATTCCGTGTTTTAGAGTTTCGGTTACCATTGAGCAGGGTTGCACCTTACTTACAGTTCTTTACGACGAACTGTTCGATAGATTTTTGTACCTGTCAAGGTTGTTTGCAGTTTTTTTCTAGAGGTGGATCGGTGATAATTAGATATTACATTAACAATAAGTTTTCAACTGAAACTAAGGAGTGACATTAAAACCTAAAACGAACAAACATTATTCCGCAGAAATAAAAAAGATCATGACAGCGTTGTTTCTACATTTAATTTTAATCAAAAACGAACAATGGTTAATTTAAAAAAAAAATTTCTGAGGGAAGTATAGAGCGAAGTTGAAACTTAAAACGGACATAAATTATTACTTCACAGCCTATTTAATATATATCAATAAAACTAGTACAAATAAACCAACTGATTATGTTTTCCTATGCTTTTAGGATTATAAAAAACTAGCGCTTTACTAGCGGTTTATTTGTACTAGTTTTATTGATATGTATAAGATAGGCCGTGAAGAAATAATTTTTTTCCGTTTTAAGTTTCAACTTCGCTCTTTACTTCGCTCAGAAAAATTTTTTTTTTTTTTAATTAATTTATGCATAAGATCAACATTACCTAAGACTTTTGCGCCAATATTCTACTCAATCAATCAATCAATTTATTCAATCAATAAACTCAACAAAATACACTTCAATATAAACTCCCCCGTAAGGCTCTATGGCCAGGAAAAAAAACAGGGGAGAAACAAAAATGAAACAAATCCAAGTATTTTCAATATAATGCATTGTATTTCAACCTTTCAAAGACTCAAGACACACAAAACAAAACAAAGAAGAGAAAAAAAGACAATAATTAAAAGCCCCAAACAAAAAGCGATTTTATGAGACCCCCCCCCCCCAAAAAAAAAGGATGTAGGACAATCCAATAAAATAAACCAAATTCCAAATACGAGGAATTTGTAACCAAACTCGTATATAATTGAAACCAAACCACAAAAAAAAATTATACAAACTCAATACCCCTCACGACAAATGTTTCCAACCCAGGCTAGTGACACCCGCCCCCCTCCCCAAGTAATAATAATAAAATTAACAAAAATATAATTAAACATGAAAAATAAAGAAATTAAAAAATTTCTTAGGATTCTTTTGAAAATAGCCAACAAGTGACATTATTGAGCTGACTCAGGTAGGCTATTCCAAGCAATATGACAAGCAGTTAATGCATTAAAGTCAGACTCCACTAATGGAGTAAATAAAATATTAATATTCCTTGAATTACGAAGATGATGCGAAGACCTATCAATGACGAAAGAAGGAGTAATTTGAAGGGCTGCGGGAACATCACCATGTAGTTGATGAAAAGTGAAACGCGCGCACAAAAGAATGTAGGGAGACAGCAAATAAAGTAATAGGCTAGTTTGGTTGGATGTAGAACAATTTGTTTCCCGTGTAAGCCTTCTTGCCTTATCATATAACTTAGAAAATGGTTTCAAAAAATAAGAGAAAGTTGACATCCATATTGTAGGGCAATAAGAGACGTAGGTCTGAACTAAGCAATGGAACATAATTTTTAAAACTGATCCAGAAAAAATGCGTTTTAGCTTCCTCAAAATTCCGAGGCTCCTTGAGTTTTTCATATTAATTAGTCCAACATGATGCTTGAATGAAAGGTTTTCATCGAGAAGAATACCGAGAAATTGGACATATCGTTCCTTATGTCTACTGAGAGAGCCCCTTGAAAGCTGTATTTTAGATAACTCAGAGCAAGCCAGAAAAATGCGGGAAAAAAATAAAAAACTTTACTTAGCAACAATTAGGGCAAGGCAATTTGCAACAAACCAAAGAACGACTCTCTCAAAAAGGTCAACTAATTTGGGAAGCATCTCAGACTCAGTTCCTACTACAGTACCAATGGTACTGTCATCAGCGAAAGCAAGGAGAGTGTCCACATCCTGCGAAAATGATGGATTTTTTTTAAGCATTGAAAGATTCAGGAGGACATAGGCGACAGCAAACATCAACTACAAGACTTGGAGGGATAGAAAGAGACGGCGAAGAACGTTTGAGGACGGAATTGATCACTTGCCAAGTTTTTCGAATATCTTTCCCACAATCCCATAATTTATTGGAATAACAAAGGAATTTAGCCTTCCGGCATAGAGAATTGAAAACATTCCTGTTGAGCTTGAATTGCTGAAGACCTGCAGCATTCAAAGATGGTTTTACTGACTTAAAAGCTTTCCAGAGATTATTTTTCTTCTCCAACTCTTTAGAAGACCAGGGGTCATCCATGGGTTAAGAGGAACAGTTCTTTTTGACCTTGAAGTAGAGGAGGACAGGGCCCATACGTCAAAAATAGACTCCTTTACTGACTAATAAAAGGAATCAAACTTAGATCAAAAATCATTATCGTCACCAAAAATATTCCATGTCTTCTCAGCTAAATGGGATCTAATGCGGATCAATCCATTCAAACCAAACCTAAAAAAAGCTGAAGCAGATGCTGGGGTGTCCCTATTCAATATTTTTTCAAGGATAAAACTGGAAAATACAGAAAAATAGTCTGAAATATCACTCACCACAACAGAATTCCGAACCAAATTAAGAGACGAAAAAATGTTATCAATTAAAGACGCTGACGTATCAGTTACACGTATCGGAATACAGGTTGTTGGTAGATCCCCAGCATTGAGCATATCAGAGAGACAATCCATCGTAGTAGAGGAAGCCATGTCAATTAGATTTAAGTTAAAGTCTCCCATTATTACAAGTTCACATGGACGTCTGCCTATTAAATCCAAGACCTCATCAAGGACCTGAAGAAAAGAAGGGACGGATCCACTGGGGGATCTATAAACATTACCAATTATCAAAACCTTATTTCTTAAATTGATTTCAATAAACTGGGATTCAAAAACCCCTTCGTCATTCCTTGACAGATCGCTTCGAACAGTATAGGGAAAAATATCAGAAATATACATTGCTAGTCCACCCTTTGCCTTCCTTCTGCGATTTAGTCGCTCCATTTTGTAACCGGGTATATCTAAAAGCATTTCATTGCTAGAATTAAGAAAAGTCTCACATAATCCGATAACATCGGGCCGCCCATCAAAAACTATCTGCCTCAACTGATCAATCGATGAGCATAGACCCTGAGTATTGAGTTGAAGGACCGAAAAATGATCATCTCGTCTAGTAGCCCACTTTAAATCAGAAATATATTTACTATTAATTGATTGGGAAGTATTTAGGGAATTTCTTTTAATTTGACCAGTAGAATTTAGGCCTTGCCAAAATTTGCCCACGATCAGGCCAAAACTATCTATATCCAAATGTCTCCTTAGCAGCACTAAGTACCTCACGTCACCTTTGTGTCCATGATTCCGATAGAAAAATTCCACTTAAAGCTAACATGGCTATCGCTTTGAAGACTTTCTTCGCTATATCGCTGTTCACGAATTTAACAAGAATCTGAGTGGCTTTGTCATGTAGGGAGGCATCGGTTAAAGGAGGAGATATTTTGAATCTGTAGGTATTCCATATCTGGACAACATTTATTTTAGTCAGGTTCATTTTAGTTACGAAAGCTTGCAGGATTGTTGATTGGAGGTAAGTTCCGGAATGCTGCTTAACACCATGCAAATTTTGCGAATCAAGCAACACTTCTTGTTCAAATGAATCTAGTTTCATCTCAATTTTCATGATTTTCTCTTCTTGATTTATAATTTGGTTGCGAAGAGTTTTCAGGGATTGTTCAATTTTTTCAAATTTTGGTTGATAATCAAGAGTAATCGCGTCATATATTTGACAAATAATGTCGTGGGATGACTGGCGGAAAGAATCAGCATCCGAAAACCTTTCATTAACCTTCTTAGTTATATTTTGCATTAACTCTCGCTTACTTTTTTCCAGGTCAAGTTCCGTAGAAGTGACTTTATCCATCAACGAAGCACATTCTCCTGTATTAGATTCCTTAATTGTTAATGCATTATATGCCTTGGAAAGGGATTTATAAATATCGGTGAATTTTTCAATTCTTCAAATGCAGCCTTTACACCTGCAGTATGTTTTGTTGAAGTTCGGCTAACGCTTGGATTATATTCTGCCAAGTTGGCTTCAACAAGTCTATATTCATCATGTGTCCCATAGCAAAATACCAAATATGATGGCTTTCTTTTTTGCTATCCTTGGACACTTTTAGTATCTTTACTGGCCAATGTAGATAATTTTTGAAGATAACTAATGTAATATCAAACTCTTTAAATGCGGGCATTTCCTATTAAGGAGAGGACAAAAGTAAAAGTAACTTATCTTTATGTAAGGTAAGAGCCTTAATGAAAAATTTAGCTGAAATAATGTTAGAAAGATTCCATAATATATATCCAAAATATTCCATATAATCCACTAATATCAGTCTATTTCAATACCAATTAGTTTGGCACCAAAGATGAACACGGATCAATTCGCTCACAGCATGTTTACTCAAGAAAAGTCAATGGCGCAACAAATTTCACCTGTGTCTTAATCCGTTTAGTTGAAGAAACCAGTTCTTTATTGTTCAGAGACTATAAAATATCCGTTTTCAAGCTAGGTGTTCACTGAATGAATGCTAGTGGAATATTCTGTGCGTAATTTCGAGAGCAAGAGTGCCAATTCCGAAAAGAAGAGGGAGGTATGACTGGTTCCCGAAGATTCTAACCCCATCCTAGATTTTTTAATTACCTTTTTTGGTGTTTTCATTGAAAAAAAAATGAAAAAAAACCAATTGTGTCAAAATGTAATTGTGCGCACTTTGTGTGGATGACAATTTGGCAAACAATTTAATAACATGCCATCGAGTTCAGATGTCCCTGATTTAGAACCTGTAGCAGTTCATCTAACAAAGCTTCATCTAAGAAGAACCACCAAACCCCGTCCATTCGAGTGTTTAATAACTTATTACCCACTTTTTGATTTATAGTTTTAGTATTTTGACTCGTTTTTGCCCGACGGCAGACGAAAAACAGATCGTACCGCAGAGAAACTAAAAAAAACTATCGTTTTTTTTAGTTTTTTTTTAGAAACTAAAAAAAAACGATAGGCACATAAACCGATAGCTCCCATAGAATGAAACAACAAGTTTCCCCTCACTACCGATAATTTTTTAGGCTTTTCCTTTGCGTTTGAAAGGGCCTTAAGATATAGAAGAGAAACTATTGATGTGCTGAATAGAAGCTTTTAACATATCTGGAAATAAAACACAAGGGCGTATCCCGTGTGTTTGGTCGAGGGTGTGTGCTTTTTGGGGGGAGAGTGGAGGTTTAAAAAATAAACTTTAAAAACACATGAAAAAAGATTTTATATACATTTTTACTATGTTTCTTTTACGAAACAAACAAATATTTCGCGGGGGAGCTCAAATCCTGTACCCCCACCCCAACCTGGATATGACCTTGATTGTACATATTCTAAAGTGGAAAAGTTTGTCTTTCTAACATTCAAGGTCTTTATAGGCCTTATTATTAGTCCGTATTTTGTGTAGCTCGGAACCCTTCCTGTTCTTTTTGTGAATATAGACATAGAGAAAATAAAGATATAACACAGGAATTCCGAAAATATACATGATTTAAAGCAAATTAATCAGGGTATCCCTGAGATCCCATAACTACTTTTTTAACACTTTTATTTAATTTCCTCCGTTTAGGGGGTTCAGATCGCAAAGGTCAATATCATCCTCTGTTAGGCATTCACCATATCAGAAGGCAAGGGTATAGCGTTGCCTATAGTGAATGCCACAAGGCTTCAATGTCTTACTAATTTGTTGCCTAAAATCACTTCATATGGAAGGAGTGGTCGTATAAACTACATAGGGAGCTCATTTGATTGGAAATTGTAAGTTCTAGTACCCTTTTTAAGAGTGAAAATTGATCGGAAGGCAACTAAACCCACCCCCCCCCGAATTTACCCAAATAAATCCAATACAAATTTTTGACATAGCCACTGTGTTTAAAATAGTTCAACGACCAGGTAAAAAAAAACTCCTGGTCGACACAATACCCCCCAGAGCCCGGGAACACGTGTTTAAAGCTATGCCCTGGGGGTGTAGAAGGGTTTTATGGAAGGAGTGGTCGTATAAACTTCAGAGGGGGCTTATTTGATTGGACATTGAAATTTCTAATGCCCTTTTAAGAATGAATAGTGATTGGTGGGCAACTAGACCTCCCATGCCGTTTTTCCCCCAAATACATCCGATCAAAATTTTGAGTTAGCCATTCTTTTCAAAATAGTCCAAAGATCAAATGACGAAAACTTTGGGGTTGACAAAACCCCCAAGAGCCAGGGGGCACGTGTTGAAAGCTATGCCCCGGGGAGTATAAGGTTCTTATGGAAGCGGAGGGGGGGGGTCACATTAACTTGGGAGGAGGATCATTTGATTGGATATTGAAATTTACATTTCCCTTTTTAAGAGTCAAAAGTAATCGGAGGGCAACTAAACCCCCTCCCTAACACGCATTCTTTTCCCCAAATGTATCCAATCAAAATTTTAAGATAGCCATTTTGCTTAAAATAGTTCAAAGATCAGATAACAAAAACTTTAGGTTCAACACAGCCCCCCCCCCCCCAGAGCCCGGGGCCACTTGTTGAAAGTTATGCCCCGAGGGTATATAAGGTTTTTATATAAGAGATGGTTTTATAAACTGAAGAAGGGGCTCATTTGATTGGAAATTAAAAGTTCTAGTGTCCTTTTTAAGAGTGAAAAGCGATCGGAGGGCAACTGCCCCCTTGCACTCTTTTCCCCAAATGTATCCGATCAAAATTTTTAGATAGACATTCTGTTCAAAATGGCCCAAAGATCAGATACCGAAAACTCCGGGGTTAACAAAACAGCCTGAGCCCGGGCCATATGTTAAAACTTGTGCCTCAGGTGCATATAAGGTTTTTATGGAAGGGGTGGTCACATAAACTTCGAAGGGGCTCATCTGATTAGAAATTGAAAGTTCTAGTTCCATTTTTAAGATTCAAAAGGGATCGGAGGACAGCTCAAGATCCCCCCACGCCCTTTATTCCCCAGATACATCCGATCAAAATTTTGAGACAGTCATTTTGTTCAAAATAGTTCAAACATCAGATAACAAAAACTCCAGCTTCGACAAAATCCCCTTGGGCCCGGCGGCAAGTGTCGTCAGTTATGCCCCAAGGGTATACAAGGTTTTACGGCAAAGGTGGTCGTATAGACCTCGGAAAAGCTCGTTTGATTGAAAATTGGAAGTTTTAGTTCCTTTTTTAAGATTCAAAAGGGACCAGAGGAGGGCAAATAGCCTACCCCACGGCCTTTTACCCCAAATGTATCCAATAAAAATTTTGAGATAGTCATTTTGTTCAAAACTGTCAAAAAACAGACAACAGAAACTTCGTGGCCGGCACAACTTCCCAGAGCCCGAGGCAGGTGTTGTAAGCGATGTCCCGGGGGTATAAAAGGTTTTTATTGAGGGCACTCATTTGATTAGAAATTGAAAGCTCTAGTTCCCTTTTAAGAGTAAAAAGCGATCAAAGTGTGACTACCCCCCCCCTTCGCCCTTTTTCTCCAAATGAATTCGATCGAAATTTTTAGATAGCAATTTTGTTCCAAAGAGTCCATGTGCCTCTGGGGTTGATACAGCCCCGCAAAGCCTGTGGTAAAAAGTTGTTGACTATTTCCCAGGGGCATATAAGGTTTTATGGAAGAATATGGTCGTACAAACTTTGGAGGAGGCTCAATTGATTGGAAATTGGAAGTTCTAGCTTCCCGTTTTAATAGCCAAAAATGACCAGAGGGTAACCCCCCCCCTCCCACTCCCTCTTTTCCCCAAATGTATCCGACCAAAAATTTGAGGTAGCCATTGTGCTCAAAACAGTCCAAACATTACATAACAATGCCTTCGGGGTTGATACAGCCCCAGAGCCCAGAGACAAAGGTTGTAAGCGATGCTCCGGGGACATATAAGGATTTTATGGAAAAGGTGGGCTTATAAACTTGGGAGGAGGCTCATTTAATTTGGAATTGGAAGTTCTATTTACTTTTAAAGAGTCTATTTAATTTTACTTTTTGAAGAGCAAAGAGCTCCCCCTCCCCCTCCCCACTACAGCCTCTTTTCCCCAACTTCATCTGATCTAAGTTTTGATATATAGATTTTGTTCAAAAAAGTTCAAAGATCATATAATAATGACATCGGGGTTATGCCTCAGGGGCGTATTGGGTTCTTATGGAATTGGTGATCATATAAACTTTGGAGGAAGCATATTTGATTGAAAACTTAAAGTTCTAGTTCCTTTTTAAGAGTCAAAAGCGATTGGAGGGCAACTAGCACCCCCGCCCTCTTTTCCCCAAATGTATTGGATCAAAATTTTGGAAGAAAAATTCCGTTTAAAATATTCAGAGTGTCAAAAAACTATGGTTTGGGTTACAAACCCCCTCCAGCCCTTGGGGAATGGGCTATATATTATGCTGGTTACACATTGTTAGCATATAAAGTCTTTATGGAAGGCGTGGTCGCATAAAATTTGAAGATGGCTCATGCGATTGGAAATCTAAATTTCTTTCACCCTTTTTAGAAATTGAAAGTGATCAGAGGGTAACAATCCCCAACCCCTTGCTTGATTTTTTCCCCGAATGAATCCAGTTATAATTTTTAAATAGTCATTTTTTCAAATTAGTCCAAAACTCGAACAACTATATCTTAGGGGTTGAAAATCCCCCATAACCCCCAGGGTAAGGGGTTTAGCTTATGCAAGTTGCCCATTGTATACATTAAGGTTTTTATGGAAGGAGTCGTCAAAGTAAATTTGGAGGGGGCTCATTAGATTGGAAATTAAAACTTCTAGTTTTTTTTAAGAGTCAAAAGGGATCAAAGCGCAACCAGTCTCTCTCGACCCCCTTTTTCCCAAATAGATCCAGTCAAATTTTCAGATAACCATTTTGTTCAAAATAATCCAAAAATCGAATAAGTATGCCTCTGGGGTGAGAAACCCATCAGCCCCCGGGGAAAGGGATGTGAGTTATGCAAGTTACTCTTGTTACTTTGCTACTTGGATTTACTGATTTAGTTTGATGTACGGGGCAAGGACTTTGATGTAGGGTCTCTAATTTCAGCCTGCATGTACAAACAACAGTCCAATAAGGACGAATCCTTTTATTAGACAGTGAAACATATGTGACAGTGAAACATATGAAATATATGTGAAACATATTTTATTAGACAATAAGACAGTGTATACCAAAAAGCAGCGCCAAAAGTAATAAGTTTCAGGGTAGAGCGAAAAAAATTATATCTAAAACCTTCACAAGAGTGTACTCATAAGCCTCTTAAAGTTTATTGGTGATCAGATTTGTAGTAAGGCATAGATAAAGCACTGATGGGCAGACGCATATTCAATTTTATGTATAATGATTGGCCTAAGAACGAGCGTCTAGAGAGCAGTGAGTCCCCTAATAGCATAAGCTCTGGTTTCTTTTCTTAAATTCAAGGTCTTTCTTTAGCTTAAATTGAATTCTTTTTATATCTGTTTGTTATCAATATCATATTCAGGCTTATGTCTGAATATGAAAAGTATTGTAATAATAATTCGAGAATGATATTTACCGATGAACTTTAAGCGACGAAGGGAGGGGGGGGGGCTAATATACCAAAAACTAAATTTAGGTAGTGATCATTGAATTTTTTCTATGTGGAACTCGTCTATCCCTCGGATCAGGCCATTTGTCTTTTTCCTTAGTGTCTGAATGACCATTGTTAAAAGGAAAGAAAATACCTTACCTTAAGGAATGTAAACAAAGGATGTTCGAACAACCCATTTACATCCACTATATTGAACAAGTGAAAGTGGGGCTTAAATTTATTTCCAGGGCGTACGTGTGAAAGTTCATTCATCACTTCTGTCCCATTTGCAGCTGGTTCATCCTACAAGATAAATGGTTCAAACAGAGGCAGTTTTAGGGGGGGGGGGGCACTTGCCCCAGGCATAGAAATTTTAGGGGTTCAAAATTTTAAATAAATAATCTAACGGCTATAATCATTTTGTAATTTTCGAAATTTAGTTTCTTTTAAATAAAGTAGCGGGCACAGTGGGCAGCAAGTATAAGCGACTTGAATTGGAAACTTCGCTTATTACAGAAGAGTTACTTCAAGATGGCACGAATTTCTGATGAAATTAAAGTGATTTGCCTCAAACTTGGTGAAACATGTTGCGATGATTTAGTTCCCTCCACTTGTTCCTTGAACTCCTAGATGTGAAAAAATAATTCAACACCGACACAATTTTTTAAAGAAACCTATAGACGTGATAGAATACAAAGATGAAGGGATCTTCGCAAACGTAGGAGTTGCCTATCAAATATTGCTAGCGATTGCAGTGTCGAAGGCCAGTAATGAGCGGTCATTTAGGAAACTTAAATTAATATTGACGTAACTCAGACCGACTATGGGCCAGGAGCGAGTAAATGACCTAGCATTTAATCAATCAATCAATCAATCAATTTATTAAATCAATAAACTTAACAAAATACACTTCAATATAAACTCCCCCGTAAGGCAAGAACGCGAAGAGAATAGAGAGAAGAATTAGAACGCGAGGAATTACAAGAAATCAATTGTGTCGAGTTATTTAATAGTTTTGCAGAGGCTAAATAAGAAAAGTCAGCTTTAAATAAATGGAAAATTTTGTTACTAAAGGAAAGTTGTGTTAAAATAAGGCTTTAAAGTTTTTTGGGAACTGAAAAAAAAATTTATGACAATGAAAGAAACCCAAATCGACGGAACAAAGTAATATTCAGAGTGGAAAAGTCCTAAAGCAGTTTGAAGAAAATAAAACACTAGTTTATATGGCTCTCTCGCTGTCCATTAACCAATGAATTCTAGTATGCAATTTATTTCTCTAAATTACTCAAGTATGCTAAATTTTCTGTAAAACTCTATTTTTTTAGAGCTCTACAAATATAGAGAAATATAATGACTCTGTTTTGAAAGCTTGTGCGACGACGTTTATTCTGGATGTGTCAAGCAGGGTTGCCACCCCTAGTGATTAAACACTATTTCTAGTGATTTTTTATTGCCTATTGATTTTTTGCTAGTGCTTTTTAGTGATTTTAATTCTAAAGACTAAAGAATTTTTTTCTAAATCTATTTATTTCTTATGATTTAGTATGTGAAGCGTATGTTCAAGCAAATAAATCATCTAGGAAGCTAATTGTCGAAAGCAACGGAGACGCTCTTGTGAAAACTATAATGATAGCCAGCAAAAAACCAGAACTATTCTCTTTGTTCCGTCTCAGAAACCACAGTAGATCAAATTCAAGAGAGACTGGGTTGAAAAAATTTGTACGCACCTATTTGCATAAAGTGGAATTGCATAACCGATTTGCATAGAGATATTGAATATGACTGTTTTTTTGTCTTTTTTTTTATCACCAATATCTTTATGAAATTTCAGTTACAACTTTGACATTTAGTCGTAAATATAGTGTAAACTTTGGCTAGACCCTTAGCAGGCACCATTTCTAAAGACAGTTTAAAGTTTAGAAATAAAAGCGATTTAACACAAAATAAAAAATAATAAAAGTCAAGATACTTCGGATTCACACCTAAAAGCTTCCATGAACGTTGAAAGAATAAAAGCAAAAAACCTAGCCTAAAGAAAACATGAAAAAAACAAAGAAAAAAAAAATGCCATGCAAAAAAAAACAATAAGAGTTAAGAAAGGGAATTCACATTTAAACAAAATCCAATGAGTAGTATGGCTTAAATTGCTCCCAAAGCAGCCCCATCCCGATTTACTATTGAAGCTGCTAACCCCTCATATTCCCTCTATCTGTCCCAAGACAGCGCTATCCCAATTTGCTATTGAAGGTGCTACTCACTCGTATTCAGCTAAAAACTTCTAGGAGTCTTAACCTTTTCTCGAAACAATATATGCATATTTTCTCGATGAAACCATTCAATGGGCACAAGCAGAGCGCTGTACACATATTTCGTTATCATAATTTTCGGGCGATGAGGAACTTCTAGAAAACATGTCAGCTATTGTTTCTCGCTGAAACAATGCCATTGTTACAAGTGTCATATACTCCCGTTGTGTAAGGTATATCAGAAAAATATTCTAATATAAAGGATTGATCGTCCAAGTTATTTTCGTTTGATGAAGTGAGCTTAATTAAACAGGATGTCATAGGTAGGGCAATCATGCTGCCTAAGTAAAGAACGATGTTGGCATAATGTATTATTTTTTTCCATATCAGGGCATTTCGTATCGAAGGAGTTGTCGCAGAAACTTCGAAAAGGGCTCATTCGATTTGAAATTGGAACGGCTAGTGTCCTTTTTAATATTCGAAAGTGATTGGAAGGCAACTAACACCCCTTCCTTGCCCACCATTTCCCCAAACACATCCAAACAAAATTTTTAGATATGTGGTAAAGCTTTCTAATTAAGTCAATTTGGAATTTTGTAAAAATATTAAGACGCAAATACAAAAGTGTCGGAATACCACTTTTTATTAAGATAAAGATACACATCCTGGAATGTGTAAGCTTTGAGGGAATGTGCTCAATAACCAATTTCCTGGCTAAATGCGTCAATGAACCGGATGGACGCAGTTGGTTTTTCATATATATATACTCAGGATTTTGAGACTGAGGTCAGAACTCTTTGACTTGCAGGGCGAACCTATGCCCGTTTATTATCTTATTAGAAATACCTTGGAATATTGTCGAATTATTGTAAGTGTCTAAGTATCTTATTATATATTATAATAGTTTTCTGAGACTTGTGGTCTACTTGGGACAACCAGTCCCAATAGAATATATATGTATTATCAAATCTTGCATCGGTATATGTTAACTGAATAAAGTTATTGTTTTATAGCCAACCTCTCTTCAATCTACATTTAGTCCCTCGAAAATACCCAGGTGGTACGCCTCTTTAGTCCGGTCATAGTCTAAGGCACGTTACCAAAGTTTAATTACCTTAGGGTCATAGTATATCACCCCTATAAAGGGAGAATAAAGGCATCTACCACTATATCACCTAAATACTATAAAAGCCACGTTACTACAACTGGTGGCTGCTCGAAAAACTCGGTCGACAGGGCTAGATAAAAACATTAACTAAAAATAAGATAGCTCTACCAGAGGAAAAAATTACTTCACTATCAATGTCGCTTGATATTGCAAAAATTATACCCGAATACGCGGGAATTTCAGATGTAGATGAGTTTATCGAAAAATTGAAAATTTTTGACGAACTAACTGAATCGTTTGAGGATAAGGTCAAAGAGCAATGAGTTGTAGCCAGATTAAAGGGAAGCACCCTTAAACATTTTGAGGCAATTAAGGAAAAAGAGCCCAAGGACATTAGTACCCTAATTGAATCTTTTAAAAATAGGTTCATAGAGACAAGTATGTCCGAGAGGCTAAGAACAGAGGTAGTGACATTCAATATCTCAACCATTATCCGCAAACATGCAGACAAAATTTGTAGATCTTAATGCTTACAGTTAGAGAAAGGCGGAAATGACGAGACAGTACAGAATGTACAATTACATACTTTTACGCAAGGGTTACCAAAAAAGCTATTAAGACTAATATTATCACGGGAACCTGAAAACTTAGAGCAGGCTATAATCCTAGCAAACTCTCCCACAATGGACTGACCCCTTCCCATTTGACGACCAATCCCATGGTATTAGATCCTTAATGACTTGGAGTTCCAAGTATTATGGACACCCACCTCCTCCTCCTGAGAAAAACTATAGAGCAAATGGTGGCAAATCTAGAATATATAGAAATAGGTACAGACCCCATGAGGAAGGGCAAATCACCAAGCAATATAGGAAATGATTCAATTACTATTATTGTTGCAAACCAAACCACTATGTGGCAGATTGATGGCATAGAATACCTAAAGAAGGTCAGACGTACAAGACAGGACACCAGTTCAGAAAGTACGGGGGCAGAAATTTAGGAAGGCATGGAACAGATAATACTTGCCAAACACCTAATAATGATTTTGAATTTAGGCCTAGAAATCATACGGTTGATAACACCCAGGGTCAGAATAGCAACTCTGAAGAAACTTTTGGTCAAACAGTGGGCATTTAAACGGAGAGACCAGCCTGTAAGGGTCGACAGAGATGTTCCTTACCAAGACCACTATATAGTTTAGAATTTTGTGATGCAAATGCAAATAATAATAGTCTACCGATTTTGCGTTGTTTTAAAATTAAGTGTTTTCAAAATTTACCATATTTACTCGATATGGGTGCATCAAAATGATTATTTTAAATGGAAGCTTTTAAGAGGTTTCCTCCTAGTGTCAAAAATCGCGTAAGCAGATGCCAGAATTCTCTGACATCAGTAACAGAGCACAAGCTGGCAATTTTGGGGGAATGTCAATTAAAATTTAGCACAGGGGATAAAGAAATAACAATAACGGTGATAATATGTAAGCAGCTACCATTTCCTTGTATTCTAGGAGTAGATCCTATCAGGAAATATGGGATCGTATGGGAACCCATAACTGATACAATAACCAGAAACCAGGCAAATTAAACTAATAGGCAAATTTGCGTAACAACAGATAAAGAGTGACGATTCGAATTATAACCTAAAAATAAACGGAAAAATCACAATACAATGGGGAACAACAGCACAAGTTCTAGCGACATTAAATACAAAAGAAGGAAAGGTTAAAACAATGGATGCCATGATAGGAGGATAGACCCTAAGAGAATACCCCACGATTTTCGTAGAAAATCAAGTTATTAAAATTTAAAATGGTATCACATACTTAAAACCATCAAATCTAAGTAATAATAAAGTGAACCCGAGCGAAAAGGAGCTTGTGTAAGTGAAGAGACATTAAATTCAAAAATCGAGTCTATAAGAAGTTAAAAATTTGGCGTAAATTATTTAAGCCACAGGAAATCTTTATTATCGAAACTTCAAACACCAGAGAGGTACGGGGTGTCAAAAACAAACTATTGGCAGCAACTCGATTTAGAACATTTACCGGAAAACATAAAAACCCGAGTGGAAAATATTCTTTGGCATTTTAGATGGACTTTTGCAAGACAAAAAGCGGATTACGGATTAACTCACTTAATCACGCACAAAATATCAAGATAGGGCCCTGCAATTAAAAAGTCACCGTATAAAACACCCTATCATTTAAAACCAGGGCTGGACGGCCAAATAAAGGACATGGAAGAACAGGGTATAATTAAAGAAAGTGTTAGCGACTGGTGTTTTCCACTAGTAATAGTCGGAAAAAGATAACAACTGGATATTATGTATAGAATTTAGAGCGCTAAATGCCGTCACGGTAAAAGACATCATGAAATTACCAAGAATTGATATGATTTTAGATTCGCTAGGAGGTACAAAATACCACACTAGTTTTGACTTAATAGCAAGATATTGGCAAATAGCTTTAGATCCAGAAACGAAGCATAAAGCAACAGTAATCTTAGACGATGGAAGAATGTTCACATTTGAACGTATGCATTTTGGCTTATCATTTTGTCCAAATTGTTTTAGTCGACTAATGAAGTTGGTATCAGTTTGTATCAGTTTGTGGTTTGTTAAGTTATTTCAGACGATATATTAAAAATTATGCAACAATAGCACAACCTTTGACAAACCTTTTGAAAAAACCAGGTAATTCAAATCTTCAGCAGACGCAATGCAGGCGCTGAATGAAATAAAAAGGCATTTATTACAGCACCAATACTTAAAATACCAGATTTTTCACAAGAGTTCTGTTTACAAACAGATGCGTCGGGGTACGGAATTGGAGCCATTTTAGTAAACATAAATTCGGAAGGAGTAGAATCAATAGTCCAATACGCCTGCAGGTTGCTGACGGAGGCAGAAAGAAAATATTCGACGGTTGAAAAAGAATGCCTAGCAGTTGTAGTTTTTACAGAATATTTTTGACAATTTTTACGCGTAGACCAAAAATCCCTAATTTGGCTACATAAGATGCAAAATACTTCAGCACGGCTGACACGGTGGATACTCTGTCTGCAAGCATATTCATACACCCCAACATATATAAAGGGCCGTACAAACATTTTACCAGACTATTTGTCACGAAATCCTGATACGGAAGGAAATTTGATAACAACCATAGAGAACGAACTGGAAGGGGTAGAAATACTATCTAATGAAAATATTTTGAATCATCAAGATAAAGATGATTTTTGTTTAGCGATGAAATCCTTTTTATCAAAAGGAACGGGACTGCCAGAGCACTTTAAGAATTTTTTTAAGGACTTAGATAATTTTAATCTGAATAAAAGTAAAAATTTTTTGGTAAGATATTACAGACCTACGCAAGAATATAGAAAAAATGACTTAAAAATTATACCAATAATTCCAAAATAATTGGAAGGATAAATTTTTCAGATGGCACACGCAACTACTGGCTGTCACATGGGAGAACCGGAAACTATTGAGAGGCTAAAAGGAAATTTTTATTTTCCAAAGATGTACTCAAAAGTAAAAGCTTTCATACAAAGCTTCCAAGAGTGTGCCAAACAAAATTCACCACCAAAGATCCCTAGGGCCGAATTAGATCTATACCCCACCCTTCAGGGGTAGGAGAATTAATGTCAATAGACATTTGGGGAACAGGAGGAAGTTTGCGAGTTCCAGTAAAGAAACAGGTATGTACCAACCGTAGCTTAACTCATATTTATTCGCTTTTGCAATTAAAGACGAAAAGACAAAAACCATTACGAAAGTTTTAGTCAACCTGCTATTTTTAGAGCACGGAATTTTTCCTAGAATTTTACTTAGTGACAATGGGCCATGTTTTAGAGCCAAATTATTAGACGAAATTACGGAATATTTTGGGGTAAAACGGTGGTTTACCTCGTCTTACATGGCATTCGCTGATAGAAAAGTTGAACGCAAACATAGGGAATTGGGTCAAATGTTGAGGATACATGCAAGAGAGGAAAATGAAAAATGGGATGAACATATACCATTCGTAGTCTTTGTAGTAAATACGGCTTTTTCACGTTCTTTAAAAGAAACGCCATTTTTTTACAACATCTAAGAGATCCCAGAATTTGTTTAGATGAAATACGAAACGATAGAATTTATTATAATCTGGACCAATATAAACAAGAAATGGTGATGCGAATGAAAAAGGCTTTGGAACAAGTTAAAGACAATTTGGAAGACGCAAAAACAGAACAAAAAGAAGAATATGACAGAACGAGCAAAAATAAAACAAATTATTGTTTAGGAGATTTGGTCTATGTACACAAAACCAACTTAGAAGGGACCAAAAAGTTAAAACCGAAATGGGACGGGCCCTACAGGATTGCAAAAATTCTACAAAATAACTTAATTTGTGTTATAAGATATCGGTAGAATGAAAATGAAGAAATAGAACACCACAATAGAATGAAAAAAGGATTTTTTCAAAGCCGTGAAAATCAGAACCTATTCTTTCAGAAGAAGAAATTGAAGAAACAATTTCACCAGTATATATCGGAAGACCATATGAATTCTATGACCTTTTTAACGACCGCAACAGTTGGGAGGAGTGGAAGGAGTATTTAGCCCGGTCTTGGCTACAAACTCTCCACAACAAACAAGAGAAAATGGGAAATAGTCGATGCTCATCGGATACTAGCGATGAAAGCGATAGAGAAGAGCCTCAAACACAACCTAATGGTTTAAAACGTGATAAACTAAAGGTTACAAGACAGAAATTACAACCTTTAACTTGTACAGCATATCCTCTATGCAATTTAAAACGGGTTGCATGATCTGCACTTTTCATCATACTCATCAATCATTGTACAATTCTCATATGATAACCAGCTGCCCAGTGTATACATTCATAGTGGACACTCATGGAACATTTTTTAATGTATTGATACTCTCACTGCCAAAATGAAACTGAGCTATGATCAACAAATGGAGTGGAATAGAGAGAGAAAAAGAGAAGTAAATACTCCTTGAACAACATCTTTCTCATGAAAAAAGTCTTAAATTTCTAAGCTAGTATGTGTTTAAAAGCAAATTCACTATATCGTTTTGTCTTGTCGTGATTAATATCTGAACAAATTGTGTATATGCCCTTTGAATCACGACGTAAAAGCTTTATGCAATAGGTTAATGACAGAAAATTGCTTTTCACTATATTGACAAGCGTACCATGAAAAAATATCTTCATTTAAACAGATAACTTCAGAATAGCATCATATAGTATCAAACGTTTTTCCACAAACACAAGATTCCCTATCAGTTTCTTTTTTTCAAATCTATCCATTTTTTTTAGTCTTAACACTCTCACAACCAACTTCAGACTAACCAGGATTCTTTTTCTACTTTAAAAATATACGCTAACCGACTATAGAAAAATATCTTTGATTTAAAAACAATTTTATTGAATATAATTACAACAATAATAATCACCGATTCAATTTGTTTTCCTCGATATATTTCACTAGTGTATCTAATGCAGCTTTAAGTCTATTTATATATACAATATTCAGTTTCGCTGCAAAGTAAAAATGCTTTTCCAACTTAAATTTTCTTTATGATATCACATTTCTAGTGTACGTACCATCCCATCCAAGGCTTATTTTAAATCCTCGTGAAATTTCCGCAGCCTTATTTTGTAATCTCGCCTTTGTATCATTTCTGTTATCTTCTCCACCATCAACCTCCAATAGTGCAGACGTACCACTCATTTTCTTTGCTAATATAGTCTCAAATAATAATAATAAGCTGTTCTCTCTGAATTCAAGTCTCTTACTAATATGAACCACAATAAAATCACTCCTTATATTTGAATCTAATTACTATACTAATCACGTTATCGTATATGGAGTACCCTATGTATCCGCTCTCTCGGATTGGCCCAGAAAATAGTCGTTGCCTCAAAAACCCGTTTGCTAAGGCATGTACCGTTCCTAGTAATAGATGAATGACCGTGGTAAGGCATATTACGCAATCACCCGTCACGGCTTTATATGACTTACTAATCACATACTCCCCCTTCAGACCCTCTTAGTAAGTTTCATAAATCTTTTACGCATCTTAAAAGTAAAGATTATTGCGAAAACAAATTAACGAAAACTAAAAACTTTTCAACTAAAAATCTACCGAAAATTAAGCTTGAATGATCAACAGTTTTGAATTAAACCTTCAAACTTCACTCAGTGTTGAGGCCTGTGTGCTTCATCGTTGAAAAAAATGGGTGGAAAAACGAAAAGTGCACTATGGGAATGTGCTATCAAGCCAAATTTATAAAAAAAAAATGATTAGGCATAAATATAATATTTTAAATGCGCCCTTACAGCTCCATAATTTTTCAACTGAAGCTAAGGAATGACATTAAAACTTAAAACGAAAAGAAATTATTCCGTATAAAATAAAAAAGATCATGGCAGCGTTGTTTCTACATTACATTTGAATAAAAAACGAGCAAAGATTAATCTAAAAAAACAAAATTTTTCCAGGAGAAGTAAAGAGTGAAGTTGAAACTTAAAACGGACAAAAATTATTGCTTCACAGCATATACATATATATATATATATATATAAAAAAAAAAAAAAAAACAATCAAACTAGTACAAATAAACCAACTAATTATTTTCCCTGTGTTTCTAGGATTATAGAAAACTAGCACTTTACTGAAAACACAAAATAACATAGAAGTTTTGGTACAGCAAAACAAACCAGTTAAGGACACTTTGTACAGAATAAAAACATCATCAATCCCTTTTAGGATCAATCCCTTTTAAGATTTATAACAATTCATTTTAGGATTCTTGCTTGATTCTTTTTTTCTCGTTTAATTTGGTATCACTTCTGCACGATGGCTCATTTCAATGCCTGGCTGTCGTTTTGGTTTTAAAAAGGACATGTTATGATTAGTTTGTTGACAAGTTCAAAGTAAATCCATCTTGATAACACTAGATAGACTATCTTTAGAATTTGTGTCATAGCTTGAAATTCACTGTTGTATAGAAACAAATAACCGCATTTTCAGAGTTCATATTATATCTTATTTGATCTTCATTTCAAGAAATAATAAAGCATATTTCTTACATTTGAAGATTGTTTATTAATCACTACTTATATAATAGCTTATAGCAGTATTGAATATTATACCAAAATACTACCTGATAAATCAATCCAATATTTCTGTATGCTGTTCAATGATTTTGCAGCTGTTTAAAAAATATTTAATTTTGCCCTTGCGTTTTTAAGATAATTTTAATTGTATATGGAAAGTTACTGATGTCATAACTGGTGTAAGACTGAAAAGCTTTATAGATTAGTGTATTGTTGTCAGGCTTCATACTCACTTTTCACTCCCAAATCAATATCCCTGTTTTTAATACTTGATTTTTGTGTTTTCAGTAAAGCGCTAGTTTTCTATAATCCTAGAAACACAGGGAAACATAATTAGTTGGTTTATTTGTACTAGTTTGATTGATATATATTAGATAGGTTGTGAAGCAATCATTTTTGTCCGTTTTAAGTTTCAACTTCGCTCTTTACTTCCCATGGAAAAACTTTGTTTTTTTAGATTAATTCTATTTCCAAAGGTCATGTAGACAGTGTGGTGTTTGTCATGTCTAGAAAGACAAGGGGTTCTCCGAGACGTACACGAGTTAGTTGAGAGTGGGCCAAACTCTAGTCATACAGTGAAATATTATGGTACTGCTTATTGGTGGCAACAGTTAGGGCGTTAACGTGCAGAGCATAAATTATATTAAATTGTAAAGCTAGAAACTCTAGATGGTCCCTTGAGAAAAATATCCCAAGCGCCACCTAATGACTTACAGTTTGCTTACATTGTTGCCGCCCAGTGAGTAAAGCTATGTTTTATGTATGTTTTTTTTTTTATTCAGCTAATGGCTAGTTCAGACAGATAACTTTTTTCTCAAAATCCTTGAGATTGAAGAGAAAACTGTTCAAGCTTTACTAATTTTGGTACTTATCGGTTAGCTGGAACATACGCGAGAAGTGAATTTGGTTAATGC
Source organism: Artemia sp. Qi Xiang Cuo (assembly GCF_049724085.1). Taxonomy (NCBI): domain Eukaryota; kingdom Metazoa; phylum Arthropoda; class Branchiopoda; order Anostraca; family Artemiidae; genus Artemia; species Artemia sp. Qi Xiang Cuo. The sequence goes on from NC_142812.1 coordinate 59,024,397, forward strand.
TAATGAAATAAAACAAAATAAGATGAAAATATAATAGTGCAGAATAAAATTTGGGCTATATATTTGCACATAAGGATGGGGCGGGGGGGGGGAGGTAAAGCATCGCATATATTAAATACGTAACCTAACCTAACGCAACCTAGGTACCTTTTAGTCCCCCTAAACCCCAAAAAACTAAAGTTTAAATGTAGTTCCCGAAGTGAGAACCATTTGTTATGCCTGTCTTTATCCAGTGTCTCGTATAAGTACCGGGTAATTGCGATCTCAGCATCGGTCGCATGTGTTCCAACTAATCAACAAGTACCCTAATTTTAAACGTAATTTGGTTCTGCATAAAGATAGTCAGGAAATTATTAATTCTGAAGACAATCACACATTATAAAATTATCTGCATAAAGATAGTCAGGAAATTATTAATTCTGAAGACAATCACACATTATAAAATTCTTAGATTTTTAATGATGTATATTATGAAAATGTCTTCTAATTATTTCTTACACATACATTAGTATACATCACACATAGTTAATTTTCGTTAGCAGACATTTTGTGAGGGATTTTGGAGAGTCTAACTTTCCTTTTTAGAGATTCGAGGAACTCCTAAAGATTTGGCAACAATGAAAGCAATGCATCATTTACCAGCTGCAGGATATTTTCAAGGTTGGCACAATCTGTGATTAATTCTCCTTTTACCTTTAAAGTCCAAAGACTTCACCTTTGACAAAGTCTCGAAAAGTCCTTCATCTTATCAACCAATTTTACCGTGGAGGACTTTTTGTTCCATTTTTTCTTGAGCTTTCTTTACAGCTCTTGATGACCAAGAATGATATTTTGAAGACTAATAGCCTATTCTCAACTACGGTACTTGACACTAGGCAAATATACACAAAAAGTTAAAAATACCTGTCCTGATCAGAAAGAAGAAAATATGATTGTACAACTAAATTTTATACTACAATATTATATTTCTGTACTGGTGCTTCGATTTATCTGTCTGGAAATCTGTAAATTCCGAACGATATTCACGTGGATTGTATCTTTAAAACTTAAAAAAAAGTTGACATTAATATAAGAGATGTAAGGCTGAATTAAATAACAAAACACATAAATTTAGAATCGACTCAGTTTGAGCTGTCTAAGAAATTTAGAAATCTTTCTAAGAAATTTTAGCAGATATTTTATTGTCAGTCGACGTTTATTGGTAATAATTATGAGCATTTGCAAAGGCTTTCTCGGTTATTCGGCTTTTGAAATTTTAAATTCTATCATTTTTTATTTTATCGGTTATTGGTTTTCCGGCAGTTTTTTTTTTTTTTTTTTTTTTCCTACTGGTTATAATATCAGTGCGGAAGGAATTCATAGAACATGTGGACGGCTTAACTTTCTTTTTAAGCTTTCAACTGCTTTTATCCATAGGATACTTTGCCTACATCTAATAGGAATTTCACTGATAATTGCTCATATCTCCTTACATTGCTTACTGGCAATTGCTTACATCTCCAAACTCTTGTATTTAAAATACAAATACTTTTAACAAATGGCAGTTACATTCATGAAAGGTGTTCAGTTCAATATATTGATATAGGTTTGAGATAAGTCCGAGTCCAACCTGATGCTTGGGACAAGGAACTACACTGCCAGTGAACGTTGAATGGGAGGGGGATTCGAGTGTTCGAAAGGTAGAGCGGATACAGGCATTTGGATGCCATGGAATACAAACAGTATTTAAGCCAGGTTGGGTTAGAGCATGGGCATAGGGAGGGGGATGGGGGGGGCAGCTGCCCCCTAGACCTTCAAATTTACATTAGATATGGCTGAAAAAGCAGATGGTTGGAAAAGCAGTTGATAAAAGGCCCTCCAACACACTATCAACTGCCCCACCCCCCAAGACAATATGCTGCCTACGCCCATGGGTTAGAGTCTTCACTGCTAAAAAATAGCACTTAAAAGTCATGGCTTACATGTCTCAACTGTTTTGATGGGAGTGCAAGCACTTCCAAGAACTGGTAGTTGCACTTGCAACTTCACGTTGTTTTGAGATTAGTCTGTATCAAACTTGGTGTAGGAATGCACCAAGGGGATCCGAGTATCCAAAATTATAAGGGTTACAGGCACTTAACTCACTTGAACGACAAGCTCATTCAAGGCAGGTCAGGCTAAAATTTCTGCTGCGATTTAAAAACAAAATCACTAAAAAGTCGTTACTTACATGTCCAAACTGTTTTGTTGGGAATGCAAGTACTTCTAAGAACTGGTAGTTGTTGTGAAGGGCATTCAGTTCAACTACTTGATAGGTATCTTCTGAGAAACTTGCTATAGGAACAATAAGCATCATCTGAAAATAGAAAGGGTATTTACAAGTGCTTTAGGAATTTTAGGGAATTTAGATACTTTAGGTAGGTGATCACGGAAAATGGCTGATTATCTTAAAAACAAATCCTTGAAGTTATATTTCAAATGCATATAGTCAGAATTATCTATGTGTAAATATATATATTTTTTTAACGGAAAGTGATCGTGCGCTTTTTTTTCTTCGCCATAAGTTTCAATGTTTACATCCTTGATCTGTTAATCTGTAATCATTAAATCAATAATCAATATAAATTATAGTATCCAAGATTCTTCTTTACTTCATTGAAACTAAAGCTGCGGCAATTCTTTTCTTATTTGATGCAAATCCAAAATTTTTTTTATAGTTTTGACCCAAATGATTTTTTTACCCAAAAGTAAACAACTGACTCAGTAAATGACGTAAAAACATCGTTTAGTTAAAAAGTACATTGCTGTGATGATCGTCTTATAGACTTAATTACTTTCATGTCGTTTAATTTTCTATAATATCCAACTTTTTTAAATGACTTTCTTTTGGCATTTTAACAAAGTTAAAATGCCAACTAGATATTTTACTGGGGTGGGGGGTAGTACACGGGATTACTACAGAAATAACAAGAGTCTTGAGAAATATAAGCATTGAAACTATGTAAACTAGTTTAGCATATATCAGTGCAGCTCTATGTCTCCAAGAAAGAATTGGGTTAAGTTTTTAGAGATCAAACTTATTGACTTCGTAAGACAGTTAGGACTAAGGACTTAAGGACGTACGACGTAAGGACTTTCAAATAGAAGACTAATTTTTTGATTTGTTTAATACACATTTATTTGATTTGTACACATTTGTTGATTTATACAAATCTAGCAGGGAAAAAATAACCAGAATTGTTTTATGTTCGCTTGGGTGAGAGGTCCTCTGTGATATGCTTACTACAGGTGTAAGGAACAGATCATGCTAATATGAAACGTGAAAAATACAACAGGAAACCTGAAACCAAAATAAAATCTGTTACAATTCTTTTAACATAAAGAAAGCGTTGTAAAGCCGAAATATATATCGTAAAAAAGATAAATATTTTTTGAACTGGATCGACTGGACTTTGTTGAAATGATTGGTAACGTCTGCATTATCATTGTTTTAGTCGACATATCCTCTTTCCTTCCTAAAATGTCACTGTTATCTTAAAATTTTATCTATAGTATCTTTTAGTCTAACAAGTGTCATCAAGCTAATTTGCTTCCTACAAAGATCACACTGATGCTTTTGTAATTACCACGTTTACTCTTATCAGCTTTGCTGTAAAACTGTTTAATTAATTTTTTTTCCAAAGATAACTAGGTGCATCCCCATTTAAAAACCAGATTGTTAATGTTCAGTAATATATTTTGAACTTTGCAACCACCCTAATTCAACAACATTTTACCCCACAGTTAGCATCTGAAGCCATATTATGTTGTAATCTTTTTCCTCCTTCCGAAATAAATCTTATTATTGTCTCTATTTCCTCCTTCCGAAATTTCCGAAATAAATCCTCCTTCCGAAAAATTATTGTCTCTATTTCCTCCTTCCGAAATAAATCTTCCTTCACTTCCAAGCTGTCGAAGTGTTTCAATTGTACATCACGTATGAAACTGTACATCAAATTGTACATCAAGATTAATCACCCACAAACTTCTTGTACCAGGAGAGTACAAGAAGATTACAACTTGTACAACTTGTACAAGAACAGTACAACTTCTTGTACTCTTCTCTCTTCTACCAGGCTTGAGGTTCTTTCGCTAAAATTTACTACTTACTTACTTAGGTCCCGACCATCCTCTTGGGATGTTTTGGGAATACTCCTCTTGCTAGCTCACGTGTAAGGGCTCGATAAATTGCTCTGTCTAGTGCGATACGTGATAACTGTGATATCTTGACGTTGTCGAAGTGGAAGTTCTCCATACATCATTTTCGTGGTCTTTCTCGTGGACAAAGACCATGGAGCGATCCTTTGAGGGTAATTTTCGGGAGGCAGCTCGGCTCCATTCGCTTAACTAGGCATAACCGGCACAGTTGTTGTTTCTCGATTTTACTGAGAAGGGTTTCAGTGGACTGGAGCCTTTGACGTGCTTCCACATTTGTGATTCGGTCAGTGTATTTGATTCTGGCAACGCGCCGGAGGCATCTCATCTCAAAAGCTAGTAGTTTTCTCGTCTCCGATTTTCAGAGTCCATGATTCGCATCCATAAATAACTATGGGGATTAATAAACTGTTGATTAGACGCAACTTGAGCTTGTTGGATAGGTGGATACTTTTCCAGAGGTTGGTTAGTCTTCGGAAGATAGAGCTTGTAAGTGAAGTCGATGTTTCACGTCAGAGCTATGACAATTATCTGAGGAGACATGGCTACCAAGGTATAGGAATTGGTTAACCGTTTCAACCTGTCTCCCGCCTATAGTGATAATGGGTGGGTTGTCCAGTTCAAGTCTTGTAGTTACCGTGGCTTTGGTCTTGCTGGCATTGATCTCCATCCCGAACGGTTTTATGGTATGGTAGATTTTATCAGCTTGTGCTTGCAGTTCTTGTGTAGAGTTAGCTAGCACATCAATATCATCAGAGTTGGCAAGATTGTCTATTAGCAGCCCTCTAATTGTTGCGCCTTATTCCGACTGCATCAGGGACATTACAGCATTTAGAAAGAGGTTGAAGAGATGCGATGATTAGATGCAACCCTGGAGAACTCCTGACGAAGTTGTGAGCGCTTATGACAACCCATCAGCGGTTATTACTTGGTGTTGGAACTGGTCGCACAGACTCTTGATTATTTAGACTACCTCAAAAGGGATCCCGTAGTGAAGGAGAATATGCCAGAGCCCTTCGCGCCATATCAGGTCAAATGCCTGACGGAAATCAGCGAATAGTTTGTAGAGTTCTTGGTTGAATTCACTGTATCGTTCCATGAATTTTCGAACGACAAATATCTTATCGATTGTTGATCTCAAGGGGGCGGAAGCCGGTCCGATATTCTCCAATGGCAAAGGAAATTGTTGCTTGTATGCGTCGGAGTTGGACTTTTGTCAGGACACGTGACTAGTGGCTCGTGAGACTGATCGGACGGTAGTGTCTGCACTCTTTCTTTGACCCCTTTTTGTGAATGGGTACAATGGCAGCCTTGCACCACTGACGGGGTGAGTGGCTGGTTTCCCCCACCGCAGATACAATGGCATGGTACAGATTAGTTACATCATCCGATCCGACATTAATGAGTTCAGCGGTGACTCTGTCTGAACCAGGGGCTTTTCCATGTTTGAGTGACTTGATTCCTGACTCGGTTTCTGGCTTGAGTGGGGGTGGTGGTCTGAGTTCTTGGTCGGGTATGGAGAAGCGCGTTAGTATTTTAGGATTTGCCGCTACTCGGGGATTCAATTTATCGTTAAAGCATTCAATCCATCTTTCAAGTTTCATCTTTGAATTGATAATCTCATTTCCGTCTCTGTCCAGGATCACTGACGTTTGCAACTCTTTTTTCGGCTTAACTTGCGTATCATTCTGAAAAATGCTCTGCTGTTCCCCTTCTTGAACAGTACTTTGCAGTCTTCGCATTTGCTCCGCAGGTGGTTTAATAGTGCCTTTCTGATCTCTCGCTCTACTCTTCTCTTGAGGAGCTTGTAAGTATCCCGGCTGTGGCGGTCGGTTTATTGCAAAAAAGTCGCTTATCCTTGCATAGTGCAATGATTTCATCTTTGACCCATGTTTTTTCATTGTTTTTTTTTGTCCGAGGACGTCCTTTTCTGTCTCTATGATTGCTGATTTGGCTTGCCCTGTCTGGGAGTCTATCTCATTAGTGGTGGTAAAGGGAGAATGATTTTACAGGATCTCTCGGAATTTTTCAGATAGAGTAAAAGCGTAGGTCTGCCTTTTTTTGGGATCGCGCAGTAGATCCACCCGGAATTAAATATAAATGTTAATACTTTTATAACCTTAATAAATCAAATAATATTAACATTTTGATTACTAAATATCAGTATAAATATATTAAACTGACAATGGAAGTTCATTCGTATTTTTTTCAGTAAAGTGCATATTATGTTCTGGCCTTGGGAAGGCATAGGGGTTTTGAGCCCAACTTATGTAAATTTCTGCTCGTTTTGAGTTTGACTCGTTTTTTGTTGTAATTTCTGTTCGTTTTGGGTTTCATTTATTTATCGATGCTGATTTGTGGTAGTTTCACGCTTGGTAGATTATTTTATTTTATTTTTGCTCATTCTTTGTTTAATAGAGTTCTTTACTATTCTTTGAAAAACTTATTTTGTGGGAAAAGTTTTTTTAATTAATTTCTGTTCGTTTTATATTGACATAGTCTTTTCAGGAAAAAAGAAAATAATACTTTAAATCTTTTCGTTTTTTTAAGACTTTATAATTTGGCCTGCTATTTGTATACTGGAGAATAAGTTTTCAGCAATTCTTAACATCATAGACCGTTTTAAAAATCTGGACACAAATAGTAGTGTTTAATTTAGTTCAGTGTTTACCTTCTAGTTGACCTGAAATGGAAAACTTGATACCATTCCCCAAAAAATCTGTTTACTTTCTTTGATAGCTTGGATACACTTACGCTATTTTGATTTGGTTAACTTTTAAGAGCAGAAGAAGCCCAGAAACTCTGAACACAATACCCTCCGTGGTTCTTGGGACACTGTTAAGATGCCTTATTTGGAGTTAACATTAACAAAGTGCATTTTGATTTAATCGTAAGGCAAAATTTAGTTTTTAAACATAATGGGCAAATGGGAGGGAGGGGGTGGGAGGGGGATTAGTTTCCCTCCAATAACTTTCGACTATTAAAAAGGGTATCAGCCCTTTCTGTTTTCAATCGAATAAGCCCTTTTCGAGGTTCCTAAGACAACTCCTTCCATATGAAGTGCCCTGGTCTAAACAAAAACAAAAAAACAATACATTATACTCACATTAATCTTTACTATAAAAATGTCAAGCCTTCCAATCTCCTTTGAGTATTAAAAAGGGCACTAGGCCATTCGATTTTCAATCGAATGAGCTGTTTTTGAGTTTCTAAGACAACGCTTTCTATAAACACCTTATATGCCCCCAGGACATAAATTACAACCCTTACCGTAAGGGCTGTTAGGGTTGTTGTCATCCTCTAGGACCTAATTTCCAGAGCTTTTAACTACGTTATGCAAAATGGTTATCTTAAAATTTTGATTGGATGTGTTTGGGGGAATGGTGGATTTGAGAGGGGCGTTAGTCACTCTTCAATCACTTTCAACTATTAAAAAAGCCACTAGCCCTTTCAATTTCCAATCAAATGAACCCTTTTGAATTTTTTATGACAACTCTATCAATAAAAACCTTATATGCCCCCAGGGCATAACCTACAACCCTTGCCCTGGGGGCTGGGGTGGGGGTGACATCATCAAAGATCTAACTTCTAGAATTTTCTACAACATTGAACAAAATGGTTATCTCAAAATTTTGATTGGATGTATTTGGGGGAATGGTGGGCATGATAGGGGGTTAGTTACCCTCCAGTCACTTTCGACTCTTAAAAAGGGCACTAGCCCTCTCAATTTCCAATTTAATGAGCCCCCTTTGAAGTTTTTACGAGAACTCTATCTATAAAAACCTTATATGCCCCTAGGGAATAACTTACAACCTTTGCCCTGGGGGCTCTGGGGGGTTTGTCATCCTTAAATACATAATTTCCAGAACTTTCAACTATGTTGAATAAAATGTCTATCTCTAAACTTTGATTGAATGTTTTTGGGGAAATGGTGGGTGTAAGAGGGGGGTTAATTACTCTCCATAGTCTCCATTCACTTTCGACAATTAAAAAGGGCAAAATTTCAATTTCCAATCAAATGAGGCCTTTTCAAAATATTTCTACAACAACTTTCTATATAAACCTTATATGCCCCCAGGGCATAGCTTACAACCCTTGCACTGAGGACTCTGAGGGGGTTATCATCCTAAAAAACCTAATTTCCAGAACTTTCAACTACGTTGAACAAAATGGATATCTCAAAATTTTGATTGGATGTGTTTGGGAAAATGGTCAGCGTGAGAGGGGGGTTAGTTGCCCTTCAGTCACTTTCGACTATTAAAAAGGGCACTAGCCCTTTAAATTTCCAATCAAATGAGCCCTTTTTGAAATTTTTCTACAACAACTTTCCATATAAACCTTATATGCCCCAGGGTACAATCTACAACCCTTGCACTGAGGGCTCTGAGGGGGTTATCATCCTTAAAGACCTAATTTCCAAAACTTTCAACTACGTTGAAAAAATTGGCTATCTAAAAATTTTGGATTGTATGTGTTTGGGGAAAAGGTGGACTTGAGAGGGGGTTTAGTTGCCCTCAAGTCACTTTCGACTATTAAAAAGGGCACTAGCCCTTTCAATTTACAATCGAATGAGCCCTTTTTGAAGTGTCTACGACAAAGATTTCAATAAAAACCTTATGTGCCCCCAGGGCATAACTTATAACCCTTGCCCTGAAGACTGTGTTGGGGGGGGGGGAGTGTCCGGCTCAAAGGTATAATTTCTTGACCTTTAAACTGTGTGGAACAAAATGGATATCTCAAAATTTTGATTGGATGTGTTATGTGAAATAGTGGGCATGGAAGGGGTGTTAGTTGCCTTCTAATCACTTTCGACTATTAAAAGGGCACTAGCCAATTTCTAATCGAATGAGCTCTTTTTGAAGTTTCTATGACAACGCGTTCTGTAAAAACCTTATATGCCCCCAGGGCATAACTTAAACCCTTGCCCTGAGGGCTGTGGCAGGGTAGTCATCCTCAAAAACGCTATTTCCAGAAATTTCAACTACGTTGAACAAAATGGGTATATTAAAATTTTGATTGGATGTATTTGGGAAAAAGGTGGGCGTGAGAGAGGGGTTCGTTGCCCTCCAATCACTTTCGACTATTAAAAAGGGCACTAGCCCTTTGAATTTCCAATCGAATGAGCCTTTTTTGAAGTTTCTACGACAACTCTTTCTATAAAACCTTATATGCCTCAAGGGCATAACTTACAACCCTTGCTCTGAGGGCTGTGGGGGAGTTTCCTCCTCAAAAACATAATTTCTATCTGGAAATCAACTACGCTGAACAAACTGGCTATCTCAAACTTTTGATTGGATGTGTTTCAGGAAATGGTGGACGTGGAAGGGGTTTTAGTTGCCTTCCAATCTCTTTCAACTATTAAAAAGGACACAAGCCACTCCAGTTTCCAATTGAATGAGCCTTTTTCGAAATTTCCACGACAACTTCTTCGATACGAAGTGCCCTGGTCTAAAGGAAAAAAAATAATAAATAATACATTGTGCCAACATCGTTCTTATATGCCCCCAATGCATAACTTAAAACCCTTGCCCTGAGGGTTGCTGGGGAGTGTCCTCCTCAAAAATATATTTTCTATCTGGAAACCAACTACACTGAACAAAATGGCTATCTCAAAATTTTGATTGGATGCATTTGGGGAAAGAGTGGGCGTGGAAGGGGTGTTAGTAGCCTTCCAATCACTTTCGACTATTAAAAAGGGCACAAGCCACTCCAATTTCCATTCGAATGAGCACTTTTCGAAGTTTCTACGACAAATTCTTCGATACCAAGTGCCCTGGTATGGAAACCAAAAAAATAAATAAATAAATAATTAATGCATTGTGCCAACATCGTTCTTTACTTAGGCAGCGCGATTGCGCTGCCTATGATTAGTTTGACCTTTTTTAACTAAGGCAATATAGCTGTTATAGGTTGGTTACCATTTCCATTGCACTATGCTATTGGCATTCAGCCCCCTCACCATCCATTTAGGAGACAGAATTCAGAAAGAAAACGGTTACACAATCTTGAAGCATTTAGAATAGTGTCATACTTTTTTCTTAAAAACTTTTTTTTTTCAAATTTTGGACCACTGAATAATTTTTGAAAGCTAATGACCCCTTCCCCCTTCCGTTGAAAAAATCAAAGTGGACGCCATTCTACATGATGCTCTTGATTTATTCATTATTTGTTAATTTCTTCAATTAGCGTGTATTGCTAATACTGTAAGAGCCCTTTTCTATTGCAGATTATATGCAGTCTTTGGTATGAACCTAAAATAGGGCCTGTTGAGAAAGAAATATGTTAAGAAAACAATTTTTATTTTATAATAAGTAGAGTGATTGTAGTTAACACATTTTAACTGTAGTTCCACTATACTTTAACCCATCCCTCCTAATATGCAAATACATAGTTCAAATTATATTATGTTCCATGAATTTTGCCATTTGTCACTCTAGTTCCAACCCGTGTAGTCGTAAATCAAATCAACAGTGACGAAATCAGGACGAAAAAGCACATGGGAAATACGTAATTTGTGCTACATATTTTACCATTAGGGGGATGATGCGTGGGGTAAAGTGTAGTAACATTGCAGTCAAAATGTCTTAACGACAATTATTTTGCATATTATAAAGTAAGAATTGTTTTCTTAACATTTCCCCTTCTGAAAAGCCATAATTCTAGGCTTATACTCATTCTTATTCTGAATGTACCCATAAAGAAATGAGTAGCATTTTTATTTGTCGAAGAAATTCTACGCTTATACCCATTCTTATTCTGAATATACTAGGGAAATAAGTAGCTTTTTTTTATTTGCCGGGGAAAAAAAGAAGTCGGAATCAAAATATTTTGACGGCCTAATTTTGTGCCTAAGACAATTTCAAAAAACAGTCATATAAAGCTGCAAAAAAAGGGATTTAATTTTAGATATACGATACGCTATACCTTGGAATCCACAGATTGGAGTATAGACCACAGTCCCTACAACTGGAAGTTATTTAAAATGTCTGAGCGTGATACGGGTTCGACATATACACGCAAAATAAAAGAGAACAAATATTGAGTTTAAAATTGTGGGTATCGACAGGGAAAGGATTGAAGTTTAGCATCTTTGCAAACAAAAGTCTCTTTGGTTTTGTGGATATGCTTATTCTCCATAGCTTTTTCAGTACTCCTAAGAAACTAGAAAACGTTACGGGACTTCTTGAAATGACACCCTTAAGGGCTGGGCACACGTAGCTGATTTCGGGAACTGATTTCCAAATCAGCGTGGCTTTTTAAGGAAATCGGTGTCAGTTAATGCTTGAAAAATTTTCTTGTTTTTGGCGCTGATTTACAAAATCAGCGCCGATTTTCATCATGACCAACACAAAAAAATAGGGATACAAATAAATATTCAGCCAGAGCTGTCTGTGATGAAAGACCCTGGGATGCCAAATGGACACTTTTAGTGCCTTTTGGACAGTTTTTCACTCTGAAGGACACCGGGACACTATTGGATCAAAAAAGGCAGCTTTTTGAAATAAAGGACACTTTTTGGGCATTTTTCCAAATCAAAAATCAAATGTCTTTTATTTTCTTCTTTTTTTTACTTTTTTTTAATTCGTACTTTACTTTTAAGCTTTGGTAACGGCTTGGGGATTTTTCTTAGATGTTTTGTGCCCTGCGCAAGCACCATTTATCAACTGAATAGGACCTAAAGTCTTAACCAATGCGGTATGCTAGAACTATCAAATCCGTCTTTTTTTCTATCCTACGGTTGACGTTTGTCATCAAGTCGGTCAACTTCAAGGACCCACCTACTGCTGGTGGTAAAGTCACCATGGCCACTGAGAAGGCTGGAAAGAAGAAGTGATTGGCCATTCCCTGCTGCCACGTTCCGCGTAAATCCCTGTGGCGTGTAGCCTTGTGCATATGGCTGATATTATAAGCCTTCTGAAGCCTATTACTGATTCAAAGTGGGAGCAAAGGGGTAGCTAATCCTGGAAATTTCCACGGCGGTGGCGGGCATCCAGCCAATGAGGCTTGACTCTCCGTCCCAAGGCTACATAGGAAGTCCGCTAGCGCACCTCAAAATGGTGAAGGGGTGTAAACATCACCGAGCTCCACGCCAAGCAAGGTGATGGCCAACGCGTTTTGGGTGACCGCAAGATTGGGGACCTTGTGATGTACCTTATCCCCAAGAAACGCTCGATAATGATGACAAATATGATGATTAAAAGTTTGGCTACGACATCCCCGGTATTATGCAACGCGACGAGAGTGGCGTTCTCGTCGAAAAATATGCTAGCTACCGTCCTATCTATCAAGAAGACAAGGCCTGAATATCGGCTGCTGGAACCTGTGCTCGATTAAAGGTTTATTGACACAATCTTTTATAGCTGATGAATATTATCTTTATAACTTTGATAATCTGTGTGTTTCTGACACGAGACTAAATGGACATAATATCTTGACCCTTGAATTTTCGGCTGGGAAGGCGGTCTCTTTTTTAACTCGAGACCATTAGATGGAACTGGCAAGGCAGGAGTAGGTATCCTGTTGTCCCCCAAAGCAATCACTGGGCTCATCAAATATGAGCCTGTGTCTGAGAGAATCGTACGGGCAAGAATTGAAGGTTGCACGAACAATCTGACTATCCTTAGCGTTTACGCCCCAATGAGAGATGCCACTGAACAGCAAAAAGATCACTTTTTCAGTGACCTGCAGACAGTCATTGATAAGATTCCCTGGAAAGATATCCTCCTAATTAGAGGCGACTTCAACGCCAGAATCGACAGAAAGCTGAATAACTTGGAACAGGCGATCGGCAAGCACGGCCTCGAAGACCGGTGCACAAATGGAAACAGGCTTCTGCTGTTCGTAATGCAGAACAATCTCGCTGTGGCTAACACCTGGTTTAGGCACAAGTCGCGTCATACACATACACGGAAACTTCGTGATGGAAGAGTAAAAGCCCAAATAGATTATCTCCTTGTATCCCGATGACGGAAATCCATAGTGTTGGACTCGAGAGTGCGCAGAGGTGCTGACACGGAATCACAAAATGGATCTGACCACTTCTTGCTGAAGACAAGGCTAAAGTACAGACTTAGCTCAAGGAAGACTACTATGCCGAACCAGAAAATAGACGTGTTGAAGCTGAAAGTAGATGAGTACCGAGGAGCGTTTGTCCTTGAACTCTCAAACCGATTCATTGTCCTTCAATATAATACCGAGGAGGCGACCCTGACTGATCAGTGCCCCAACTGCCCTAAGATAAAGATTGAGAAGAAATGGAGCAAACTCAAGGACCACATCAATGAAGCTGCCTCAAACATACTTGGGTTTGCCAAGCGTAAAACCAAGAGATGGATCTCAGAAATGACACTCAAACTCTGCCAAGAAAAAAGAAATGACCAACAAGAAATCCTCCACATACAAAGTGCTACGACAAGAATGTCACAAATTGGGAAGAGCTGACAAAAAAGCCTACTGGTCCAATGTTCTTAGTGATATGGAAAGAGCCACAAAACGGAACGATACACGAAAACTCTATTAGATGCCTAGAGAATGCACTAGGAAGAAGAAGCAAACTACCATTCTCTCGCTTAAGGTGAAGGATGGGAAAATACTCACAAGCAGCGAGGAGCATATCGAAAGATGGCGTGCTCACTTCCAAGAGCTATCGAGACCAGAAGACAAGAGTAGTCGAAAGCAACCACTTACTGCACCGCAGAACCCCCGACACAACCAGACTTATGAAATGTATGTACGGACCCACCCTCCAGGGATAAAGAAATTAAGGCAATCCAAGTTTTGAAAAACCATAGAAGCACAGTAATAGCTGGGATTCCTACCGAGCTACTGAAAGCTCTCCTTGAGATGGTGATGGATAAACTTCATAGCGTGATAACTGAAGGCTGGGACAATGAATACATCCCAGATGACTGGAAGACCTCAATAATTGCCCCTATCTTCGAACAAGGAGACCTAATGGACTGCAAAAACTACCGAGATATATCCCCTATCCCCATTACTGCCAAGCTGTTTGCAGTCATACCTTTAAATAGATTCAGAGACACCCGAAACCGACGAACGGGACTTAACCAAGCAGGATTCAGGCCGGACATGGGTTGATGTGACCAGATTTTTAGCCTGTGACAACTCCTTGAACACCGGTTTAAACACCAGCAGGAAACAATCAAAATCTTCATTGAGTTCATTAACGTGTTTGATTCGGTCCATCGTTATGCAATATGGGAAGCAATGAGAGAGGACGGTGTGCCTGAGAAGATCATCAATCTGCTCAAACCATACTATGCTGGAACAAAGGCCCGGGTAAGAGTCGATGGTCATCTTTCAGATCTGGTCCTGATCGAGGAAGGGGTACGTCAAGGCTGTGTCCTTTCACCATCTTTGTTCAACTTCGTCATCGATTGGATCCTTAGGGTCCTGGGCAAGTATAAAGGCGTTGCTGTGAGCTCTTTCTTCTCCGTCACAGATCTTGACTATGCTGACGATGTGGACATGCTTGCTGAATCTGTTGCAGAAGCCCAGGCTATGATAAATGACATGGCAGTCAAAAAGTTCTCGACTGGTTTCCAAATGAGCCTACCAAAAACTAAATACATGCGAGCAGATGGGATGGATGAAACCCCTGTCACCCTAAATGGTAATCAGATAGAGGACGTCCAGTCGTTCAAATACCTTGGATTGATAGTAAACCTTGCCGGCAGATCTTCAGAAGAAATCCAGAGCCACATATCGTCAGAATGGAGTGTCTTCCTTCAACTATGGAAGCATGGAAGCAGAGCGAAATATTGCCACGCACAAAGCTCCGAGTGTATGAAGCTATGGTTCTCTCTGTCCTCCTCTATGGATGTGAAACATGGTCACTTAAAGTAGCCGAAGCGTTGAGCTTGAATATATTCAACCACAAATGCCTGCGCTATGTCCTGGGTTTCCGCCTCTCAGAAAGAATATCGAATGAAGAAGTAGGGAGAAGATGTGGGGATCGCCCACTTGTTTCTGTTATTGTTAAGCACAGGAGACTGAGATGGTTTGACCACACAATGCACAAACCAGATGACCATATAAGCATAATATGTCTGCCACTCAAATTTCTACCACTACCGGCACGGAGAAAGAGGGCAGGAAGCCTGAAAAACACATAGCTAGTAACAGTTAAGTCTGATCTGGAGTTAATTAGAGCATTTTTAAAATATGGATTGCGCTAGGATCGCCAGTGGCAGGAAATGGTGGAGCCCTGCCCCCTCAAGTACAACCTATAGAATCAAACATGTTGTCATCTTGTGGGCGCCACGATGAGTCTGGATGCGCGTTGAATGTGCATCAAATACAAGTAAGCACAAGGTTGTTATTATACTACTGTCATAGAAAGAAAGGAGTTTTGCAGAAAAGCTGTGTTGCGGCTCAATTTTATTTATAGCCGCTAGCGAATGTTTCTGTTTTATATTCTATACTTTCAGCTGTGATTTTTTGTCTAACGCTTGTCGACAGTTTCTACCGAGTATAACTCAAGTGAATTTATTTTAATTGACCTTGTCTTCTCACTTTTTCAGTTCTCGAAACGTCATTTTTTCTCCAGGCTACTTGTAAATGTTCAGAAAACGACAAGAAGATGAGTTGTTAAATGATTTTAAACCCTTGATCAACCAGTTGAATGAGTGGTTAAGGAGATTGACGTATTTTGTTGAATTCTAAAGTCATGTAGGTTAAAATAGAAATTTTGTTGCTACAACTGATTGGACCTTGTCGCACCCAAACATCCTTAATAGCTACCTAAGATCAACGATTCACATGTTTTTCGCATAACTTGTGAAAATACCGAAGTGAAAATGAATCTCTATGATTGGTTCTTTACTTTTCGAATAAGATAGGTAGCGGTATTGATAATCCATATAAAATTTCGTTCTGTTGACATTCTAATGACGATTTTTTTATGCCATATCTTCAAATTGAACTAGTACTAAACTTAATTTATTGGTAGCGTTAATGACAAAGATGGAAATACTTGCAGAACTCATGCAGGTAACAAACCGCGAGGTAGCAGAACAAAGAAGAACGAATTTCACAGATTTTTTGGCACTTTTTTCACAGGGTTTGAAAATTCAAAGTGGCAACCCTGTATATCGGCTAGTTTTCTAGAGGGACACTAAAAGTGTCCATTTTTGGCTGATTTGGACACTTTTGTCCTTAAAAGTGTTGGTAACCCTGAAAGACCCCACTACTGAGCTGAGAACTAAACTGAGAACTAAGCTGAGATCAATCAAGCAACTATTATTAACTCCAGTTGACTATTTGTGTCCATGATTTTTTTTTTTTTGAAAAATTTTGCGCAATAAATTTTTCTTTCAACAAATTTTTCTTACCGCTATCGTTTGTCCACTGATACTGAAATCAGCTAAGTGTGCCTAGCCCTTTAGATACTAAAAAAAATAATCTTCATACTTTCCCTCTGAACTCAGACAGGCTTATATTCCGTCTTCTTGACCAATTCTCTGCTTGAAATTGGTAAACTGTTGCATCATTATGGTGATCATAATAGCAGTGGTGTCTCACCCTTCCGCTTTCATCCTCATGATTATGTTTATGATACCTGCTGAGATATACTAATCCACAATCAAATGAATAAAAAAGATTCAAAATAAGGTATATCCTTATAAAATACATGCTCATTCATCACATCAGATTAAGAACTAACCCTCTGGATACGCTATTAAGGGATTGTTTATTGTTTACAAAGTCAACAATTCTAAGAATCCAATCAATTTGTGGGTGCAATTGCAATCATTGATACTGCGATGAGATTTTATTTCTTATATTTGAACTTCAGTATCCTTGAAAAAAACATAAAGATATGATTTTCAGGCGGTATCTAGAGGTCCATGTCAGAGACCAGTAAATTAAGACAGAAAAAAAGAAAGAATAAAAGTGAGAATAATTCACCACCAAAAAATAGACAGCGCTGCTCAAACCTTTTTAAAATTTGAAAACGTGCTATTATCCATGTGCTAAAGCTAAGACTTAAGGTGTTTAGGTTATAAAGAAATGTTTGCTTTACGTTGTTTCATTCAGAAGTAGAATTTGATAGAAAATTTTTGAAAAAACTCTAGATGATTGGGTCTTGGAAAATGATTAGGTCAAGCAAATGAAGCTATCAGGACTGGAGTCTGGGCATAGGCAAACAAACTAGGATGTTATGGGCTTTAAGTACATCTAACTCCCCTCTTTCCTCCTTCAAAGGGCTGTGGCTGATATCCTAGATTCAAAGCTTTTTTGAAGGAAATGCGGTAAAATTCTACTTTAGCTACTTTTGACTATCTTGGAAAGGGGTTAGGTTAAGAAAATGAAACTTTCAGGGATGGGTCTACAGGCTAAAGTATGTCATGGGATGGTATTTTGAAGTATCCACCTCCACTCCTTCTCCCTCTAGAAGGTCCTGACCTTTTATGACCTTTTAAGATCTGTGTGTTATAAAAGTGAAACCTTGCAAAATAGATCATGTGCTTAAATGATATATAACAAAATTGTTTTCAGGTTCACAGCTTTGCTTGATCCCAATTCATAATATTTTAAAGATATACAAATACATTTCCTAAATTTTGGAAATAAACTATTTATATGTCTTAAAATTCTGCTCAAATAACTGAAATTGTATTTTCAGAACTAAAGCTAGAGAAAAAGAAAGTGATAACTGAAAATCAAGGTAAAATATGGTTCTGTAAAAATTTCAATAGGTATAGTCCTGTCATTTTTGCAAATTTCAGGACCCTCTAGAGGAAGAAGGAGTGGAGGTAGGTACTTCAAAATACCTTCCTGGGACAAACTTTAGCCTGTAGACAAATCCCTGAAAGTCTCATTTTCAGTCTCAAGTAGAATTTTACTGGAAATGCTGTAAGAAAAGAGTTGTAGGCCACCATTCTAGGCCTATTTCAAGGCTGGCTTCACTTCTACCTAGGTAGTATTTAGGGGTGTTGTTTGGGGGGGGGGAGGCAGTTGCTGGTTAATTTTTCCAAATCATATTATTGAATTACAAATAAAGTGAATACATCACTCAATTTTTTTTTATGCTCTTTACAAATAGCTAGCCTATAATAATCACTTCTATATAGGGGTGTAGCTCCAGCATTTTTATTGAGGGGCATGGGCAGTACAAGTTTAGAATTGTGGCCCCTGATAAGGAGACATATTAAGAAAACAATTCTTACTTTAAAATATGTATAATGATCCTAGGCTAGTTAACATATTATCCAAGGGGAGAACCTTTATCATCAAGTCTTTCCTCTAAAAATCCTTCTTTTTCCAGCTTAAAAGAAAAAAATTACAATAAACCACCATGCTGATGAAATGCATTAAATCTTTTGAAATTGCTGCTATAAATTGCCAAATAAGTTGTTTTATAGATAGCGCTATCCTGGCCATTGTTAATTCTGTTTTTTTTTTTAATGAGCAGTGGCAAAAATGCAAAATATAACCTTAACTAACTTCAACTCAAAATCAACAGACTTGGCTGGGAACTGGTCTGTTGAAATTGGCCAGAATGAATGCTATCTGTAAAAACAATTTATTATAGCAGCAATTTCAAATTTCATTTTAGCATGGAGGTTTATTGTAAACTTTTTCTTTTAAGTTGGAAAAAGAAGGATCTTTACAGGAAAGACTTGATGTAAGGTTCTTCCTGCATGGGCCCCATAAGCTGAATTCCAGGGGGGCAAACTTTGTCTAATTGCTACTTTTAATGCTATATAATAAAATCTCAGAACAAAAATATAAAAATAAGGCAGCATCATTCAGCAGGGGCAAGGCCCCCCCCATATGGGCACCCATGTTCCCTTGGATAATATGTTAACTAGGATCATTATACATATTTTAAAGTAAGAATTGTTTTCTTAACATGTCTCCTTATCAGGAGCCACAATTCTAGATTTATACTGCATGGGCTATATAAAAGCTTTTTTCCAATTATTTGGGAGTGGCAACTGCCCCCCTTGCCACCCCCAAACAATGCCACTGCTTTATTGGAAATTCAAATGTAAGCCCTTTCTGAGCTCTTGAAAATTACGAAAATATAAAAACCTAATCTAGGTACCCCCCCCCCCAAACCCCCAAAAACAACACTTTAAACATTGTATACACAATTAAAACCACACTATACATTGTATTTCTCTACAACAGTGTCTTGCATCATCCTGTCAAAATGGGGTTTTGATTTAGTGTTCAGTTTGAGATATATAACAGAGTAGGTATTTTGAGGGAGTATCTGCAAGATTTGTTGTTACTATTTTTATTTATCAACCTTAATTGTAGGAAGTCAGTGCTTTTGGATTAAAAAAAGGACTTATTAAGAAACAGTAAGTTTAAAACAGCTATTTTAAGCCTTTTTACACCCTATATATTTTTATATTTTTGTCATTTTCAAGAGCTCAAAAAGGGCTTAAATTTGAATTTCAAAACAGAAGTGATTATTATATTTGTAAAGAGCATGAAAAAGGCATTGAGTAGTGTATTTGCTTTATGTTTAAGTCAATGATATGATTTGTGAAAAATGTACCCAGTTGCTCCTTCAATAATATGGAGAAAAAAAATATTATATATCCCATGCCCCTTGACTATCTGGATTTGGACCCCTCCCAATAAAAATGTTGGACATTTGCCCCTGATAATAGCCTATTATTAGTAAAGGCAGTGGGTGCAGTGAAGATGTTAAAAGTAGAACAGCCAAGACCCAGGATGATTTTTCACAATTGAAAAAGTTTGGAAAAATAGAAGCATAAGTCAACAAAACAAAATTAGAATATGGAAGCTGTAATGATAGCCTAACAGTGGTCAAGCATGGTTATGATGTGTGGGTGCTCCAAAAGATAGGTGTGGATATTATAGATGTTTTCCAGAAAAATTGTCTTGAGTATTTAACTGACTGGCCATATCTTTAACAGTAAGCTGTATGAAAGATATGGTCCAATCCTGCTTTCTAGGGCTATAGTGAGAAAAAGGTTCAGATGACTAGGACACATTCTGCAGATGAAGAATGACAGATTGCCAAAAATAGTCCTTATCTGCCAACCATTTGGAGCCAAATGAGAAGCAGGTCATCTGAGCATCCCTGAATATGGTGGTATATTGTTATAAGGAAAGATTTACAGGAAATAGGAACTTCTTGGGATAGTGTACAGAGGGATGCTTTAAATAGATTAGGATGGAGGATGAGTATGCATAGCTATGTTGGCCTGATGCAGCTTGGTACCTCAGTGAGTTTTTAGTAGTAGTAGTAGTTCATTCCCTATTGAAGCTTTTTCTAAATATAGACTAATGCCACAACTCTGACAATGCACTCAACTTCTCCTCATTGTCCTAGGTTATATGAAAAACTCAACAAATACACTATATCTATGAAATTCTAACTATAATATGCAGAAATTCCAACTATAATCACATTTCATATTACTTTTAAATATATTTGGTAACATCCTAGATTAGTGGCTCCACAGAAAGAAACATCTCAATGAAATGAAAGCAGTAATGATTACATTCTTTAGACTATTTTATGCTCTTACAAAACTTCATAGCTATTTAAGTTTCTTTCAGTGTAGCCCCTCCCCCCCTCTGATGGTCACAGAGATAACCAAAAATGATGTATTTTTTTCTATATTCTTAATATGTCATGTCTTCTTTGTTAGCTTTTTTTTTGCATCACTGATCTAGTAAAAAACTGTTTGCCAAGTGATGCAATAAACTTTTAGTGATTTATCCCTAATTAACTTTTTAATTGCACTAATTACTTTTTAATTTGTCCCTCATTAAATACACTTTTAGCAATTTGTCACTAATTCTATTTAATAAAATAAAAGTTGTTTCATTTTATGCCTTATTTTATGCTCTTTTCAAAAATCACAGTTGTTTTTCTGACAAAATACCCCCTAACCACCCTGATGGTCTCAGATATTGCCCTGCATAATATATTTGTTTAGGTCTATTGCTTTTCCCTTGTCATATATTATATGTCATCTTTGTAAAGCAATTTATGACATTATTGATCTTGTATAAAATAATATGCCTAAACAATGGCAATAGAATTTTTGAACAAAATACTATTGACAATTTGGAAGAATGTTAAAAAATCTGATTGATAGAAACATAATGCATATCATACAGTAAGAATTTTAGTGTTTTCTGTAAGTTTTTGTGTATCCTAGAGCTATATCTGGGATCATCAGGAGAGGAGGAGGAGGTCAGGTACATTGTCAGAAAAGCAAATTGCCTTAAACTGCAGCTTGAAGCAATCTAAGGATTCCTCCTCGTAGAGCTCCTGAGTTGACAATTTGAGTTATATTCAGAAATCTTTTGTGACCAGGTGCACTGTGCTGATCCATAGCTTCCCAGTTGTGTTTACACTGCATGGAGGACCACTCAGCATCCAGTCTTTATTTGAAGATGTACACAGCTTCAGCAGTAACAGTTTCTCCAGAGAGTTTATCTAACTGTTGATGATTCTTGAGGAAAAGAATTGAGTGCAGACTCTGTATAGGGTGGGCTGCTTACAAGTTTCAACTGATGATCTCTAGTTTTTGAATTAGGACCAACAGTGGGAAGAAATGTTGGGAGTATATTAGCCCTCATTAACTTATAGGTTAAAATGGCATCACCTCTTTTTCTCCTGTATATAAGTGTTGGGAGTTTCAGCTTTGCTAGGCTTACAGGGTATGACTACGGAAATGGCATAGGATATTTAAAAACATGGATTTTAGATTCCCACTGGGATGTGTGCTTGGTCCAGTTCATTCACTGTTGTTTATTAATGGCATGCCCTATTGTATTCCAGGTTGCAGTTTCAGGCATGGGCGTAGGGAGGGGGGCAGCTGACCCCCCTAGACCTTCAAATTTACATTAGATATGTCTGAAAAAGCAGATGGTTTGGAAAAAGCAGTTGATAAAACTCCATCACACTATCGACTACCCCCCTCCCTAGACAATATGCTGCCTAATGCTGCCTACGCCCATGGTTTCAGGGTTTATGATATGACAAGTTTCTAGAATGCAACAGGGCCATTGCTTGCAGTCACTGTTACTGTCAGTACTATAAATAGAAGAGTTATTTTGGATAGGCATGCACACAGTTGACAATTTACTATCAACTAAGGGTCTATAGATGCAAAATAAATTTGAACAAGTCAAATTTTATCAGCTTTTATTAGTCTCCTGGATTTTGTCATTTGATTCAAGAAATTGTAAAGCATGTAGAACTTTATAGCTTTTTTCTTCCTGTAAGTATCTGGGAAATTGTTTTGATGAAATCCTGTTATTCAGATTGCACATGGAATACTTGGGAATACTGGGCACCCATAAGCTGAAGTTTAGGGGGGGGGCTTACCTGGTGTAATTGGCACTTCCAATCAGTGGCAGATTCAGGATTTTTATGGGGGGGTGCAAA
Organism: Artemia sp. Qi Xiang Cuo; assembly: GCF_049724085.1. Lineage (NCBI taxonomy): Eukaryota > Metazoa > Arthropoda > Branchiopoda > Anostraca > Artemiidae > Artemia > Artemia sp. Qi Xiang Cuo. Next base: position 59,046,982 of record NC_142812.1, read on the forward strand.
ATAGGTTGATCTGATAAACTTGAATTAGGAGCAAGTTTAATTAATTCAAACTTGCATTAATTAAGTAAATTACACTACTTTAGAATATATTAGAGGGGAGGGCCCCTCTCCCGCTGGGTTTGCCACTGCTTCCAATGCTGTATAATAGAAATCTCAAAACAAAATATATGGCAGCATCATTCAGCCAGGAGGGGGGGACAAGGGAATTTAGACATTTCCCCCCTCTGTCCGTCATGTGCCTTCTTTATTTGCCCTTCTCCACCCATGTACAATTTATTGTACCAGACTTATTTTTGGTTGTTTATTCCATTTTTTATCGGGTCTGTGTTTTGCAAAATAATGCTTTTGGTTGTTTGATGTTACACAGACTGGGATTTGGTAAGAAATATTTATGAGTATTTAAGGATATTAACAGTTTCTTGACTACAGGTATTTTATACACTTTTGTGCATGATTCGGCTAAAATACAATATACAGCTTACATATTTTAATTGCTTAGTCTAGTTGTGATCCTTGTTTCACAATATTGAAACTTTTCTCCATAAATATTAATAAACCAACAGCCATTTCAGTGTAATTCACGTTTTCTGTCCTTCATAGGGGGTCAGCAGGTTAAATTATTTTGATCAAAATATAAAGAATACTGGTGGTATTTCTTTGCTTGAGAAAATAATTCTTTTTAGTAAGTACTTAACTGTTTGGTTTGGGGTGAATCACATTGATTTTTGTATGTAAACTGTTGTTAAAGTTAAATAAATGTATCAGTATCATTGTGATCTTCATTTATAAGGCTTGGGATGATGAAGAAAATGTGACCTGTTTGGTTGCCTTGTTTTATTGTAGCAATGTGTATAATTTACTACTTCTGTAGGTTTGTTTTCTAATGTTTGGGGTGGCTGTTCAAAACCAGTGTTTGTATTTTTTAGTTTTTTCTCTCTCTGTTTTTTTTTTTTTTGAGAGGGAGAACTCTTGGGGTATTTTGTGTAGTGTGATCTTTATATAATTGTGACTTTATTTATGAGATTTGTGGTGTCAAAGGGAAAATATGACCTATTTTGTTGCCATATATAATTTATCACCCCTTCATTTATCACCCCCTCAGACAAGTTGCCTCTTAGGGTGCATGTAAAACTGATGTTTATGATAAATTTCTCTCCTCTCTCAATCTCCCCCTTCTGTCTCTATCTCTCATCTCCATATCTGAATAAAAGCAACAATTTGAATTTTGGTTGTTACTGTTTTCAAGCTAGACTCTGAAGCAAATAAAATCTTAAAAACAAGAAGTGTTAGCCTACAGCCTTTCATTTTGCTTTTGTTTATTTTACCTCTCATGCTCTCATGCTATCAACCACCTGGATCATCGAAAACATGACATGTTTTTTACGATGCCCTTTTTCATCAGCTAATTCTTCGCAGTTGTATTTCTTCGTAATAGCATTATGTCATTTATATTTACAATGCAGGTACAAATTTCAGCTAGGGGAGATGTTTCTGCCTGAAATTTATTTCGATGATCCAGGTGGTTGATAGCTCAAGTCACTTTACAGCACCTACCTTTCAGTTTTTTTGTGTCCACCGCAAGAACGAAAATTATTCCACACACCATCGCTTAGTTAGGTTTGTTAGGAAGGTTTGTTTCCTGTTTGTAATTTTGTTTTCTAATTTAGGTAATTTTCCTACACAATGGAGCCCATTTCAATGAATTTACACAATGGAAGGAAATTACTAATTAAGCCCATTGAAGAAACAGTCACACTTGGGGAAACCCATTTGAAAATGTTTTTGAGGAACCAAGCTTTTACACATATTGTAAGTAAAGTACATTTGCATGTAGATGTATAAGTGGGATATGAGCAATTTCTAATCCTGGAAACTTTGAATTTTCCTGGAAATTCAGTGGAAAGCATGACACTTCAGATTCAGAACCCAAAGCCTAAATTAGTGTATTCTTTTAGCCAAAGTTATTCTTGGAGTCTTTTGGTCCAGTACTAGGTGACCCCCTTCTTTAAAAGGCATCATTAGTATCATTGGGACAGATGCCTGTCTTGTTTAGCTTTCCCAACACTTGTTGTTTAAAAAATGTTTTCACAGCTAGCCATCTGCCACGGCACAACCCCTTAGGCCCACAGGTAGCAGACAAAATGTCTGGACTAATCATCATCACCTGCACAAACGGACAACTCTAAGCCCATCAGGTTCGGTGAATTCGTTTAAAGCTATGGTAAAAACGCAGGTGGCACTAAGGAAAACTCCAGCAAACAGGGGAAATAAATCATCACAAAAGAACGGAATGAAACTTGTAGCCATCAAACACGGTGGCTCAGAGCAGTTTTTAATGTAACACTAATTTATGATCAGTTATTGTAAGGTTATAAATAACCAACAAATGGACAAGGCAATCTCCTGCAATAACAGTTGTATAGTAAATGGACAGTATCCAACAGCTTATAAAACATTAACTAGATTAAAAAGGAGGATAAAATCCTCTAATCATCAAATCCTGTATTTTATCCTCTAAAGGAGGATAAAATACATCCTCTTTTAATCATCAAGGAGTTCTACTTCTCATTATTGTAAGCTCTGCTTTGGACTGCTTTGGAAGGGGTTTCAACACAATTTTGTAGCATTCAACTATTCAGGACAAAAATTCGTCTTTAAATAATAATGTGGGAAAATACTTTGTCTTAACACTTTTCAAAAGTTTTCCTTTTGGAAAATATTTGTACTACATATTTTCACTTAATATATCATAAAACCATGTAGCCTTTTAAGACATGAATATATTTATTTATTTATTTATTACCCGTCAAAAAAGGTACAAAAGACGGAGTGTCACTAAAAAAGAAAAAACACACACAAAAAACAAATTACAACACATTACACATAATCGAACAAATTACAAAGACAAGAAGCAAAAACTCAATTATGCACTGCACTGCAGGTACGTAAGAAATTTTACTTTTTAAACTCCCAAGTACTGAAGAAACATAAGCAATATGATTGATAACTTCAACTAACCTAACCTACAGCAAAATACTTAATAACTTCAATTCAAAATCAACGGACTCAATCAACTAGTCTAAACATAGTATTTGATAAGACTTAAAGAACAATTTAATTTAATTGTTTACTACATATAAGACTCCCTTTACTGGAAGAAGTTCTATATAAACGGTTATCTGTACAGTTAAATCTTTATGATTTTGTCAGAAGACCAGGGTGGGGGGAGGGCTATAGAACAGCTTTCCATTTCTAACTGAATTTCAGTCCTTAGGGAAATAACCAAAAAGTGTTGTGAAAGCAAAGAAGTTTATAGGGTAAAGGTACCGATGATTCGACAGTTTTTGTAAAAAAAAACAAGTTTTTCTACTCTATAAGTATTAATTTAAAGACTTTCGGTTTGAAAAGGGTTTCAGTATGTAGGAAAAACATCTAGGAATCTAACTGTTTGATTAGAAGTTTGAAGTTTTGTCTGGAAAGGGTACAAAACTCCAATTTCTGAAATTAGGGCATTTTCACCTACAAATTCGACACAACAAAATGTTACCTGTTTTCGACGCAAGTCGGAACCCAATTCGACACCCGTATTGGGTGTCGAACCGATGATTCAACAGTTTTTGTAAAAAAAACCAGTTTTTCTACTCTAGAAGTCTTAATTTAAAGACTTTCGGTTTGAAAAGGGTTTTAGTATGTAGGAAAAATATCTAGGAATCTAACTGTTTGATGAGAAGTTTGAAGTTTTGTCTGGAAAGGGTACAAAACTCCAATTTTCCGAAATTAGAGCATTTTCACCTACAAATCGACACAACAAAAAAGTTACCTGTTTTCAAGGCAAGTTAGAACCCAATTCGACACCCGTATTGGGTGTCGAACTGATGATTCGACAGTTTATGTAAAAAACCAGTTTTTCTACTCTAGAAGTCTTAATTTAAAGACTTTTGGTTTGAAAAGGGTTTCAGTATGTAGGAAAAAAATCTAGGAATCTAACTGTTTGATGAGAAAATTGAAGTTTTGTCTGGAAAAGGTACAAAACTCCAATTTTCCGAAATTAGAGCATTTTCACCTACAAATTCGACACAACAAAAAAGTTACCTGTTTTCGACGCAAGTCGGAACCCAATTCGGCACCCATCTAAATACTTGGGGAATACTTGTGGGTGGAACTCGGTGTAGTTGACACGTATATTCTTGTTTCTTTGTTTTTCTTCAACTTCATTTAATGTATAAAAGTATAAAAGACTATCCAAAAAGTAGAAATAATAAAACTAACAAAATCGTTTCAAGTACGTAATATTTGGTATAACAAAATCGGTACAACAAATTTAAATATACATTATTAAATACAAATAGTATTTAGTATAACAAATTTAGTATAACAAAATTGTTTCACTAGCATTTCGGAAGGGATAGGGTCTAGGAAAACAGGAGTGAATTTCAAGAAATCTAAGAAGTTTATTTGTGTTAGTGAATTTTATTATCATATGCAGAATCTTAGTTTTGTCCAATACATAGGCCTACATATCATTTTGTATAAGATTTTGTAGTCGATAAAATTTGTATTTTTTATTTGGATGAAGGATAAATAAGGGTATAATCTAAAAAAATATGGGGGGGGGGGGGTAAAACGAGGTGTGGGGGGTCAACTGCACCCCCCCCCTTCTCCATAGCAATTTACGCCCCTACAGGGTATGAGGCCAAGCGGCAGTTCCTCAGATGATGGAAAAATCCAGTGTCTGTAAGTAAAACTTCAAAGTTTAAAAAAAAACCTTTTGTTTAAATGTTCTTTCATCTGAAATAGGCTATTATTATGAATAATAATCATCAAAATCTCTCGTTGCACAGAAAGCACCCGTAAATTCGACAGCTATGGTTTCGTCAGTGGATCCTGGAATTTCGACACCTATTATTTCTCATCCGTTTTACATGTTCAGTACAGTTTCGACAAAGTCACCTATATTTTGACAGGGCCTGTTGCTGTCTGTCCAAAATTTCGATAAGGTTACTACGAGATATTTACCAAAGAAATAAATCCCTTGATAGAAGCCGATATTTACGCTTGAATGCGGCTGAAGGAACATTTTTAGTCCGCCTGGTATTCCACTACATTGAACAAGAATTTTCGACCCTTGGAACCTAGTTTCGACAATGCAATTTCCGTCGCCGTTTTCATATAATTTTGTCAAGAAAAATCTAATGTGGCTACATTTCAGAGAAGATCATATGCATCTTAACACATTAGCACCTATTACAATTTTTTGTTGCAATAAATAATCAAGTAATGACAGTTTGAACATCACATGTCTGAAAATTTTTCGGGAGCTCGTTGTGTATTGAAAACAGGAAACTGACCAAATTGAATGTTCTTTTCTTATCTGGGTGTACTGGATATAGTGTCCGTGTTTCACGTCGAGGAAAAATAACGACGGATTCAAGAGATGGCGCTCTAAGTCAGGGCTAAGCAGAGCTATCCCGTTTTGAAGGAAAATTTAGACAGTGGTTCCGAAATTGCACTGTCGAATCATCGGTGCCTTTACCCTATAATCTTTTTAGACGTTTGATAGACCTGATAGATTGATTTTGACTTTTTTTAGGCAACAAGGGGGTATGTATGGTTTTTGCTAGTGTCATGCTAGGTAGCAAACTATACACAAGAGTTGTTTAGTACCTATACTATCACCAAAGTTATTAGGGTATATTGAGTTTTTAGAAGAGAAGTGGAAAGCCAAACTGCTTATCAGAAAGATGGCACTCTGCTTCTATGTTGTCGTTTTTGCCCTGCATTTATTACGCACAATGGAGTGTTTGACTTGTAAAAAGTTGAAATTAATATGATGAAGTCAAAAATATTAATTTTCTAGTTCAATGATTTTGGTGTGCTGGACAAGATTTCCATATCAACCTCACAGACATTTGACTAGTATCTGTAGCTGAATATTTACAGTTCTACCAAAGAGAAAAGGGGAGAATACTTTCCTATTGTTCCTATTGTTTATTTCCTACTCATTTATTGATTACTCTTTTTTCTTTCCCACAAAATCGAGGAGTATATAAAATACATAAACCCACTTGCAAAAATACTTCAATAACTGAATAAAAAGCAAAGTAACCAATAGGGATTACGCCCTATTGGTTAAAAGTATCCTTTAATTTTATTGGTTTGTGCCAATAATGTATTTTTCTAGGCCATTCATGTTAATTTTAGTAGTATCCTTTAATTTTATTGGTTTGTGCCAATAATGTATTTTTCTAGGCCATTCATGTTAACCGGAGGCATATGTCTGAAATTGAAATCAAGTAACCCTACCCATGAACATGGAAAGGATCCATAGGGACAAAAGAAAACTCCCAAAGCTTCTTCGGAATCTCAAGCCTTTTGAAAGAAAGACGGGTATGAGATGCATTTGAGAAATTTCTCACCCTAGAGACCGAGTGTTCAAGACTAAACAACTTCTCAGCAAGAATGGTGGTTCCTGGGATGGACAGATCCATTGGTATCTAAAGAAAATTCCAAAGTTTCCTCAGGACATTAAGGTCCTTAAAAGAAGAAGGGTAAAAGTTGCATTCTAGGATTTTCTAACCCTAGCAGAAAACTCTTTAAGGGTTTTCAAGGTTAAGCAACTTCTTAACGAGACAGATAGTTTTTTCTTACGAATGATCCACAGGGGCCAAAAGAAACCTGGCAAACCTTCTTTGGGGACCTCAAGCCCTTTAGAAGAAAGATGGATAAGAGCTGCACTTGAGGATTTTCTAACCTTAAAAAAAAATCTTCCTGAGTGTTCGAGATTAAACAACTTGTCAGCAAGAAAGGTACTTCTTCAGATAGACAGATCCATAGCTGTCTAAAGAATATTTTGGAAGTTTCCTCAGGACATTAAGGCTCTTAAAAGAAAGAAGCAAAAAGCTGTATTTCAGGATTTCCCAACCCTAACAGAAAATCTTCATGAGCATTCAAAGTTAAAGAACTTCTTAATCAGACAGGCTGTTTTTGAGTACGAAATAATCTATAGGGCCAAAAAAACTGATGAGCCTTCTTTGAGGATGTTAAGGTTCTTAGGACAATTTAGGTTACATTTCAGGATTTTCTGCTACTCAAGAAAAAAACTTCCTAGAAATTCAAGATTGAACACTCCCTCAACGAAAGTGATTGCTCTTGAGCACTACTATTGTAATGGGATGAGTTCAGTCTCAGGCTACCCTTCAGCCTGGAATGATCCATAGGAGCCTAAACGAAACGGACGAAGTTTCTTCAAGGATCTTAAAAAATGTCTTCAGAACTGCTTCTCTGTGCATTTGGCTGTAGAAGTTTGTCTGTTTAGATAAAATCAAATAGAAAAATCGTTTGTTTACTACAGTGTATCACACACTGTATTGATATTTTGCAGTCTTGTTACTTGAGGGAGTTTTTGATCAGCAGACTAACCATGAGCATGGAATAATTCATAGGGGCTTAGACAAAACGGGCAAAGTATCTTCAAGGATCTTAAAATAAGTCTCCAAGACTGCTTCTCTGTACATTTAGCTGTAGAAGTTTCTCTGTTTAGACGGGTTTAAATAGTAGGATCATTTGTTTCTGTCACACATTCACACTGTATTCTGATTTTACAGTCTTGTTATTTGGAGGAGTATTTGACCCTTATTCTTGCTAGTTCTAGCTATCAAAGATTGTTTAGTGATGTTCATCTTGGAGGCCAATGCGCTGGTGTTATTCATTTGATACATTGTGTTATATACTATATTGATATTTGGTGATCTTGTTACCTGAATTTGGCTTCTGAGGTGGATATGTTGGGAAGGTAGGTTTCAGCAGGGTTGTATAGGTTAGGACAGATGGACTAACTACAAATATTAGTCGATCCCAACTTGGTGTATGGTGAATATTGCCTTTTTTGTCTTTCTTGGTGGTCTTGGCTTCTTAGGTAGTTATGATGGGATTTAGCATGAAAGAAAGAAGTAAAAGGATGGGTTTAGCAGGATTGTAAAGGTTAGGACAAATAGACTCAATCTTATCTTGAAAGTTTTTTCAAAAGATGATTGAACATGCGTACTCCAATGAAACCTGATGATATGTAGGCCTACATTGAGAGAATATGTCCTAGAACTCGATTTTATCTTGTAAGTTTTTTCAGAAGATGATTGAACATGCTTACTCCAATGAAACCTGGTGATGTGTAGGCCTACATTGAGAGAATATGTCCTAGGGAAGTTCAGTCTATTCAAAACCTTGAGCAGAGAGAGAGAGAGAACAGTGTATTAAACTTAAAACATTCATACCCAACCACAGATTGTTAGCAATAATTACTATTTATTATTCATGTAAAGCACACAAGCTCAAAGCAAAAAAAAAACTTCCTTCCCGAAACAAAGCTTGTTAAAAAGGATATTTGATAAATCCACTAAACAAACAACACAAGGACGTTAACGTGACCATCAGTCATTTCTAGGGGGGGGGGGAGAGGCTGAATTAAAGAAGAGAGAGAGAGAGAACGGTTTATTACACAACTTTCGTAGCTCTTTGCTAATTTAAAGTTACAAAAACATTAGATGTTAAACATAGACGTAAAAAAAAAGAAAAGACATAACATTACATGTTAAACATAGACATAGATAAACATAAACATTACAACATGACATGTTAAACATAGACAAAAATGTCACAGATGAATTACAATGTTATCCTTCCTAATTACACTCTCAACATGTGCGGCAAAGAACAGTCTTTGGAGAAAATGACTCCCAGTATTTTCACTTCAGAATGGCACTTCAGAGGGGGGTAAAGTCTCTTTTTAAGGGGTTCAGCCAGAGTATTTTTGACTTGGTAGCATTAATGGTTAAATTGAATTCGCTACACTGGAAATTTAGCTCATCGAAAATGTCACTGGCAAACATCGCTACAGGAATATTACCTTCAAGTAGATAAGCAAGCATGAGAGATAAGTCATCTAAAAAAAATTTATACCTGTCTTCATGCTCGCACAGGATGTAGTTAATCATAGTGAGAAATGTTATGCCTGCAAGTTTGGTGCCTTGTGGGGCCCCACAGGTTAAATCACTCCAGTCAGAGTCGGTGCCTTCTTCGTGGAGGACGAATACTTTATGCTGTCGTTAGTTTGACGCTTGGCTCCCATTCGCTTCAAGTTAAGGCATGCACTGAGATTAGATAGAAGGTCAAAGGCTTTGCAAAAATCGATCACAGCTAGATTAACAAAACAACCCAGGGTCTCTACTGTCTTTAGAATACGGTCCAACTTTCTTACTAGGTAGACGGACGTTCCATATTTAGAGAATCCTCTGTATTGATATTTGTCTACGGATTCACGCACTTGAGCCAACACGCAGCGAGGTATGAAAGACTCCGCCACTTTCGCAAAGCACGGGCCTAGGGAGATTGATCTCAAGTCCATCACAGCCCCTAGGTGGGTTTACTTTCGGAATGACACGTATGTGCGCTTTCTTCCAAAGTGAGGGAAACACTCCGGGCGCAAAGCACTAATTAATTAGAGTTGAAAGGGGTAGGGTGAGGAACATAGCAAATTCATTGATTAGTTTTGCAGGGATTTCACCGGGAAAAGGTGATACTCCTGTTTTTATTTTCTCAGCTCCTTGTACACATCTAACTCATTGAGTTCAATTAAACCTTCTTGGGGGCAGTCTTCGAGCAGATACTCTTTTTCCTGGACAGTCATAAGAGGAAATACAGTGCATATAGAGGTTAAGACGACGTTTACAGCACGAGACCCCAGTAATCGTCCGCTATCGTCTGTTATCGTAATAGTAGGTTTTGACGACTCTCCACTTAATTTCTTGACGGAGCGGTGTCATTTGGCAGGGTCACTGTTCAGAAGTGGCACAACTTTTTCACGGCCATATTTAGTTTTGGCGTTGCGTATCATGCGCACTACTTGGTTCTGTATATTTGCTCCTTGGTTTGCTTTACCACATGTGCAAAGATAACTTTGTTAACGAATTTTAGCTTTTATTGCAGGGGTGATCCATGGTTTATCATATTCGCTCAAGGTCACTGTCTTTGTTGTAAATATTTGAAGATACTTAGAGCAAAGTACCTCAATGAAGGTGCTTACTCTCTGCTCAAGAGTACCGTCTAAGGACACTTCTGGGAAATTGTATGTAGCAACCCACCGGCCGTATTCACGTATAGCCGAGTTAGTTAGAAGCCTTGTTGCTACACGTGAAAGCTTTGGTTTCTTCATAGAAGCTTTGGCTTTGAGCATTAGAGCGCTGTGATCAGACAACCCAATTGGCCTAAGGGAAATAGGGGGAAGGGTGATAGAAGTCCTTAGTGTTTGTTAGGACTAAGTGCAGGATGCTTCCGGATGAGTGAGTTGGGATATTGACAATCTGCTTTAAAGAGAGGCTGGTCGCTAGCCGGTTTTTCTTTTTTCTGGTTGAAAACCCCAGCGACGATAAAACTAGGGCAAGTATATCTGCTTCTGATTAAATCAGCTGTAGTTTGGAGATAAAAACAAGATCCCGCCTGTTTTGAATGCTCTTTGGAAAGTAAACTGATGCGAATATTAGACACGAAAAGCGACGATAGGGAGAAGGAAATAGGCACATGGCCCAGATAATCTTGTGGTTCGCGTTAGTATATTCAGAGAGAAGTTTGCATGAAATGTCTTTCCACACATAAATTCCAACACCACCACCGAGCCGGTTGTCACCTCTACTGCTACGTGTACTAAGAAATGAGTTATATCCTGAAATTTGTCCTGAGGCATCGTCAAGGTTCCAGATTCCGTTACGGCAGCAACTGCTGCGTTTTCACCACGGAGTAAAACTTCAAAATCTTATAGCTTATCACAGAGAGCGGCAATTTGCCAGAATGAAATTCGGCATGGTGCAGTGGGACTTTATCAGTCTCAGAACAGGTGGAGTTTCTTGGATGTTCAGGGGTGTCTCTTTAAATCGCTCTAGCTTCGGAATTTCAGCTGTTTTGGTCAGCTGAATTTTTACCAGTGTTCGACGGGAGACTAACTTTGACGATTGAAGGCTAGCATGGTTTGTAAGAATTACTGGAATAGCGTATCCCACACGCCTTCTTCTTTCATTTCTCCCTGTTCGGCATCCACGGTTCCTCCTTTTCCATCTATTAATACCAGTGCTTGAATCGCCATCTCTGCTTTTCGATTAGTGTAACGTACTTAGTAACGCCAAAATAGATGGCGCTAAAACGGTGGATTGGAAACGCAGACTAATTAAGTCATTTTTCTGCATAGCGACGGTTCAGGTAGGGTGGCTATGGTAATAAAAAAATACAGCAAAAAAAAAGCAAAAGGCAATACCATTTTCACTTTTGAGAACATACATATGCGCACAAACATAAAGCCAAACTAAGATAAGGTGTTTTGCAATGCCGATCGGCGCAAGAGACACCTACCTGTGAAAGCCGACCTAAGAAAGCCGCTAGAAGAATGTTTTGTTTAGAAACTTTCTAAATTTGTAGCTTTCTATATTATCACTTAATATATACTCATATCTGTATTTTTCTGTGTATTCATATCTATGTTTATAGCTTTCTATATTATCAACTTCATATTCATACTGGTGGTATTACAAGGAACACGGGTAACGATTTTAAGAGCACTGCATTTAATGTCTCTGTAGTAAATTTTAGGGACTGATAGGTCCTCCGTAAAATAAGAACTTGTATTGGTAGGGTAACTAATCGCATCTTGGATGTGCCAACGTTTTAGACAAGAATTGGACCACTTCTGACTGTGGCTAAAATTGGTTTTATGGCAGTACTGGCAAAAACTACGTGAACAAAATTTCGGACAATGGCGAAGTTTTTGGCGATTTTGTCTGAAGGGGATGCTAAATTATTTGTCAAGTATTGAAAGAAATTTTTTATATTATTAAATAACAATATTGACAAAAAATCATATCAAACAGACCTGCAACGGGAAAATCTATACAGATCTGTTTTTGGCAGGACAAAATATTTTAACACTATATATATATATATATATATATATATATATATATATATATATATATATATATATATATATATATATATATATATATATATATATATATATATATATATATATATATATATATATATATATATATATATATATATGTATATATATATGTATATATATATATATATATATATATATATATATATATATATATAAAGAAGAAAAATCAATTTTTATAAATAAACAAAATATAAACTTCATAGGAACTTCAAACTGGTATTTATAAAAGACACCCTCTTCCCTGATATCCCTACTCATCAAGGAATTCGTTATCCTATTTTTAAAAGGACATACCCTCTTAGCTGTCATAGTGTCCCAGTGCTACAAAACTAGACCCAGTAGTATGTCGGTTCTCGTTTACAAGGTCCGCGGAATCCCGTGTGCTATAAAAATGATACATAAATTTTGCTGACGATACGTAAAAATAAATATAATAAATAATAAATAAATAAACACGTAAAAATAAATATGTCGCTTATTTAACACCAATAAAGGGATATACCGGTCTGATAATGTCTCAACCCCCAAACATTTAAAATATTAGAATTGCAATAACCATCCATTGTATGTTCTCATTTTAAAAATCACCGAGTAAGCGCAGCGTTTCATGCTGCGCAATCCATATCCGCCTAAAATTTACAACGAAGTTACTAACCCAAACAGAGCAACAATTCACAATGTAAGGATTAACAAGTAAATTATATAAAACAAACGGTTCCATAAAATCAAACAGTGGATTCCGTTTTCAAACCAATTAGCTAGATTGTAAAAGCTATTGCACAGGGTGGGGCGAGGGTGTAAATCTTATTTCTATTCCTTTTTCATGGCTTGCTTATGAATTTGATTCAATATTAAAGGTTGTATTTTCCAAGAGGGGATTATTTACCCTAAATTACCCAGTCCTTTTAGCTCTGAACTTTTTTTTTGTTCAGACGTTTTTGTATCTTGAAATATACTTTTTTTTTCCTTTTTGTTTCTCTGGCGAAAAATACTGCCGGATGCAAATTCGGAGTACCAATATCCCTTCTCACTTCATATCGTAATACACGTATTATTGAGAAGTATGGTGCTACCGACATTATTCAATTGCTTGAGTTGTTTAATGCTAATTTAGCAAGACATGCCTTTGTGTCCCTAGGCCCAAATCTTAATATTATCCGTGTGTTTTTGTTTGAGATAAAGTTTTAAGTTGTCTATGTGTCTTTGTATTTACTTTTTCTTTCTTTTTGTGTATTTTACTCCGCTTGTTTTGTTTAAAAGTGGGTTATAAATAGCTTATTATTATTATTATATCTATTATAATGACATATTTTATTAGAATATTTTCACCATTATTCAGTCGTTTGAGTTGCTGAATGCTAATTTAACAAGACATGCCTTTGTGTCCCTAGGCCCAAATCATAATATTATCCGTGTCTTTTTGTCTTGAGATAAATGTTTAAGTTTTTTATGTGTGTCTATATTTGCCTTTTTTTTCTTTTTAGCATATTTTACTCCGCTTATTTTGTTTAAAAGTTGGTTATAAGTAAATTATTATTATGACAGACTTTATTAGCAGGTTTTTACCGCACTTTCTTTCATTTGAATTGAATGGAAAGACAGTGTTGCCCATGAAATTATTTTCTGTTTGTTTATTTTAATAGAAGAACAAGTTTGAAGAGCAGCTAATAATCAATGGGAAGAAAAAAGATGGGACTCTAAAAGAAGAAAAAATTAACCCAACAACCCAGTGTGTACCTCCGGTGGCTAGCCAACTCAGGAATATTATTGAAGGTAAAATATATGTATTATGTTTTAATTTATATTATATATAAAAAAAACTTTTTCGCATGTTGACCAAATGGTCTGCATTGCGCAGGTACCGGTCTCTTAGTTCACTGCCTTCGTCCGGGAGTGTAATGCGTGGTTGGGGACAAATCATCCGACGCTTTCGTGTTTTCCCCGGATTTATTGGTACTCATTAGAGCTGGGTCGACTCTGGCTGAGCTTACAGTCACACCGTTGACCACCGTTCCACACCAAATAACCTGTCTTAGCCTATATAACCAGCGTATGATATAGGCTAAGCTGATTAGCTAAATTAGCCAAATATCAAATTAAAAAAAATCTCAAAGCCAACTAAAAAAATACAATCTATGAAAGGGTTTCGCAGAAAGGTTCTAGGCTTTCCATGAGAGAGAGCAACATGCAGGTGCGTTAGCATAATATTTAATGTAAGGTAAGTCCACGCCAAATTAGGCAACTGCAACTAGGTAAGTCCACAACTGCAACTGCAAATTAGGCAACTGCAACTGCAATTATGATTGACAGAAATACATAAAAACATGAACAACTTGCTGAAAAAGCAGCTGAAGAAGCTTTTGAGAAATGTAAATGTCTCCCACAAAATTATGAAATTTTATGTAATTAGTAAAATGTATATGAAATTTTATATAGATACTCAGCCGACAAATCAGGCTCTCCAGAGGATTGCCTAGAGTGAGGAGTTCTTTTTAGTTTGAAACAGAATAATCAAAGTACTTTTGTTAAAATTAACTTTTGATGGATTCTAAACTACATTTCTTATAGGATAGAATAAAATTTAACTTTTTCACTTTTTCAGAATAAATTTTTTTTTCACAGCATGGTTGGCGAATTTGAATTTTGCGTCACAAATAGCACTACTGCATATATGTCATGTCGAAATATTTTGTCATTCCGTTGTTGACGTCAATACAAAATACATAAATAAAATAAGTCAAAACTTAGTTAAAGAATCAAGAAACAAAAAATAGAATTAATGACTAGTTTTCCTGGCTATTTAACAAAACTCAAAACTTGCGACGTCTTTCAAGTTTAGCAGGGACGAGAGTTAATTTAGGGACTTTATATGGGACTGTCTTTTGCGGGCGGGAAGGTAGGGTTCGGGGATAATGGAACATAATCAGGAAAAGACAGGGTCTTGGTGCCGAAACGGAGGCACAGAAAATTCCTTCTCGTGGCCAACGTGGTGAGTTCGAACTTACCCTGTAGACAAGGATATGGAACCTTCCCTTCAGCATTTATGATAGTGAAGGGAAGGGAGGGTGTCACCCTTTACTATTTATGATTTTAAGTGCTCGTTTTTGGACATTTTCAATTTTACAAATAGAAAGTAGTTGAGGCTACAAGATCAGGGATGGTGCAGGTTATGACTTCTGCAGCGTTCTCCTGAAGGGACTCCTTGAAAAGACAGAAAAAGAGCTCCCCCTTCCTGTTCTGAATTGTTTCAGGTCAAAATAAGTGAAACAGTTCTCCGTCGTTCTCTAAGTTGGCAGTAGACGCGGAAATTTCTTGACATTTTTAGGTTGCCATTTTATTTTTAATAAAACAAAATTTGAGGCTTGAAGATACTCATAAAACCTATTGTTTCAAAAAAAAGAAAAAAAGGATTATTTTTTGAAATTTTCGTCAAATGGTATAACTAACTGGGAGAAAGTTTTGGAGAAAAAAAATCCTACAGAGACAATACATTGGTTGGGCTGCTCCCATTTTGTTTCACAGAAGATACCCTAAAATTTCAAGCGACTCCGTGTCTATTTTCTGCTTGATTATAAAATTTAAAATATCTCCTTTTGTAAATTCACTTGAGATTTTTCAATCTCTTTACTTGAGATTTTCTCCATGTGATACTCCAAAATAGTTATAAAATAGTTCAACAATCTGCCCATTAAAAATATGGTTTCATACTTAATCAGCTTTAGTAAAGCAAGTTTTAGAGAACTTAAGTAGCTAAATTGAAAATTTTCGATCTAAATTTGAATTTACAAATTCAAATTCCAAGGATTAAGGTAATCCGTTGTAGTGTCAAAATAACAGGGCGGGTCAACCCCAAGTTAAACCTTAAAGTGAAAAAAAGCCCTCTTTTTCAAATGTGTTGAAATTTGACGATACAACCTGAGCCTTAGGGCATCGAATTTCTTCCCTTTCTTGTCTTTCATTTGTCTGTGATCATAATAAAGATTTTTAAATAAATAAATTATGCTTTTTATAATTAAAATAATAAATAAATTAAGATTTTTAGTTTCTTTGTTTCTGTGTATGGGATTATTGAGCCATTTCATTTAGTCTGGTTCTAAATTTTTCTTTAAATTTGAAGCTACCATCTTTTATTTCTGAAAAGTAGGCTATTATGAAACTATAGTTTCAATTTAAAATTTTAGTTTTGAGTAAAAACTTGAAAAACTTGGATCAAAATTTGGTGAAAATAAATGTTTACGTACTGATATTGTAATTTATACAGACTTGTTGGACTAATTATAAAGTTTAAAATATCTCCTTTCGTTAATTTATATAATTTATATATATATATATATATATATATATATATATATATATATATATATATATATATATATATATATATATATATATATATATATATATATATATATATATATATATATATAATTTATATAATTTTTAATTTATATAAAGTTTAAAATATCTCCTTTCGTTAATTTATAATTTATGTCACCAATAATGCCAGAGAATTTTTTGTGAAACTAAAGTTGTAATTTTTCCAAGCTTTAAGTTTTTGGTGAAACATCTGAAAAACTTCTGATTGAAAGATATTTGAAAAGTGTATTAACAAGTATTAGAAGTCTAAGCGAAAAAACTAAGGCAATCTGACAGAGACCAAAATATAGATTTTCTTAATCATGTTAAAACCTAACGGTACAACTTTTTTTTTATTCTTTTCATTTTTTGATTGTAATAAAGATTTTTATTTTATTTTGTGTGAGTAATTTATCAACCACCTTTATTCTGATTGATTCCAGGTTTTGCTGGCGACTTCAATTCTAGCGAAAATACATTTCATGTACAAAATTTGCGAAAAATTAGATACCCATTAGAGATAAGGTATTTAATTTGATGCCTACGGTAATCCTGAATTTTTAACTTCTGACATTTTTCTCCTCTGTAATTTAAGGCAGAGAATCTTGTCAACAGCTTGAGGTATCAAGTTGAAACTTTCAGAGAGTCCGTTTTGAGGGCTAAGTTGAAATTCTCAGGGACTGTTGAGGGAGGCAAGTGGACCTAAAACCTAGTAGACCTACGGAGAAGAGACAGAGAAGAGGAGTCTAAGGATTTTAGTCTCCAATCTGTTAGAGACTTTTGCCACTATGAGCTCCCTACTGTGATAACCAAAGGTTATCACAATAGCATATCTGCATTATCTCATAATATAAACATATTTGAGCATTAAGTTTGTATTTTCGTCGCAGCTTTGATTTCAAATTTTCTGGGGATGTTGGGGGGGGGGCAAGTAGAACTTGGATTTTGACTTGAAGCGAGGTACAAAGGTAAATCAAAAGGAAACATATATCCAGAATGTCAATACGAAACAGCTACGAAATCTTGAGGACGATTAATAGTCATTGAGCTGGAACCTTTGGAGTGTTGCAAGGGGAATGAGAAGAGATGACTACATATTTGGTTTTAGAGTGAGGGGTGTGGGGGGCAAATGAATATGAATGTGAGTACTATGTGCGACTAGAAGTTTTGGAACTCGTATTCACCCGTAGATAATGTGTTCTGGCACGGGGTATTAAAGTATATACCCAGACTATCTAAATAGCGTATCTGCGATATCTCGAGAACGACTGGAAGGATTGAATGACAAGACATTTCTATCTCTTAAACAGTGGTTCATCGAGAAAAGAACCAGCCATTATTTCTAAAAAGCCTAAAACTTATATCTATAAGCTGTCGGATCAAGGCACAGTGAAAAGTTTTTATTGTACAAATGCACAAAAAAAAACTTGAAAACAAGTTATTTTGCCCGAAAATGTACCGAAACTTTTTTTTAAATCAACTAGGACTTGTAAAATTTTTGTACCCAGGTAGTCCTTGATCGATCAAGACCAAGAGACTTGGAAGACTCGGTATGCACAAAAAGGGGCCTTAAACTTTGTCCCACTAATCGGCTTGAAAATGGTATTCATATGTTTCTTGGTTAGGTACATTCCTATGTAGAAAAGAAATTTGAAACTAATTTTGCAGAAATAGGTTTGTTATGCCAAAAAAAAAAACTCTGTAACTTCAGGGCAGGTGGAAAGGACCAGGTAGACCTCAAAGAAAAGAAAAATATTTCGAAGATAGGTTGAATCTATGCTTGGAACCTGAAACTAGGACACAAAGTTTTGTTTTCTCTGGTTGGCTTGGACTTACAGGGCATGCAGACAGAGACAAGGGGGCCTCGATGAATACAAGCTATGGTTTCACTCTTATGGCGCAATGATTTTGTTCAAACTAGGTTTTATTTTTTCTCTTCCCTTTTTTGCCGTTAATCAAGGCTTCTGGATGTGAAGCCGAAATATTCAGGCTTATTGTTCAATTCAATTCAAACTTTTTATTTCCTCCGAATACGAAGAGTAAAAAAAAATAAAAAAATAAAAATAATAACCGCTAATCAGCAGGCCATAAAATTATTTTAAACTATATAACAACAAATACGCAAAGGCCTTCTGCAAAAAGTTTTTATTTTTTTTCTTTCAAAAATCAATGTTTTTTTGCCTGTTATTCAATAGTTTTATATAATTTATAAATTTAAAATCAGTTTGGTCTAAGAAATTGTTCACTCAACCCCCCCCCCTCCTCCCCCTTTACTCAAAAAGAAACGCAGAGACTCTTACGTAAGTAGATTTAGTTAAGCTGTTAAAACCACGTCAGTTGCGTTAGTACCTGGTATGTTAATATCTAATATCTGCCGAAATATATTATTTGTTAAAACGAAGAATGTGCAAGTCAAGTATGGAGACACTCTTTTTCTTCCCTCTAGTTACTACTACTACTAACAACTCACTGCAGCACCAAGCCACCTGAGGCCGACACAGCTACGCACGCTCCTCTTCCATCCCAATATATTCAAAGCTTCTCTCTTTACACCCTCTCAGGAAGTTCCCATTACGCATGTCGATGATTAGGTAGACAATTACAGTTTTGCAGTTCTGGAATTGTTTGGGATATTTCATTTGCCAATCTGACTTTAAAGAGTAGAAATATCTGTTGTACTAGTGACATCTGTTTGTTGGTGATTAGGCAGACAATTACAGTTTTTGTAGTTCTGGAAATGTTTGGAATGTGAGTTGTATTTATTTGTTTGTCTCTTTTTTCTCTCTCTCTCTTTCTTGTTGCTTTTAACGATTTAAATTATTTTTGTTTTCTCTCTTTTTTTCTTCCCCATTGATAAAGGCTCCCGGATAAGGAGTTGAAATATTCGGAAATTTTTATTAATCAATGTTTTTTGTTGTGTATTGTTTTTAGCACGTTTTTAGTCCGTTTTGTTCACTGCTTGATTAATTGAACCTGTTTTTCTCTCTTAGATTTTAAATGGAAAAGCAGTGTGGTCTAAGAAATTATCTAATTAAGAATTTAATTAATAAATATTTATCAAGTAATGTTTTGTAGGTGATCGGATATATACGTTCAGCCAGCCTACATATCAAACTATGA
Source organism: Artemia sp. Qi Xiang Cuo (assembly GCF_049724085.1). Classification (NCBI taxonomy): domain Eukaryota; kingdom Metazoa; phylum Arthropoda; class Branchiopoda; order Anostraca; family Artemiidae; genus Artemia; species Artemia sp. Qi Xiang Cuo. Next base: position 59,066,462 of record NC_142812.1, read on the forward strand.
ATCAAATCAATTATGTAGTTATTAAGCGTGCAGTCTTACGACAGAACTGGAAACAAGCTGGAAATTTATTCTTACCTTCGCCTAACGCAATTATTAGAGAGTCACGTTCAAGAGACACAAAGAAAAAGTTTAGCGTAGATTTATCTTTGGTAAGCAAATGTTCTTTAAATTATTTTTTTTACTCAAATATTTTTAAATATTTTTTTTACTCAACTATTTTTAAATATTTTTTACTCAAATATTTTTTTTTTAAGCAAATATTCTTTAAATTATCATTGTACCCAAAGACAAAATGGTGCACCCAAGTAATTTTTATTAAATAAAAATTTTTATTAAATAAATTCCAAATGTCAGCGAAACCGGATTAGAAAACCCGAGCAAAGCCACGGCAGGCAAATATGGTTAAGCACTATCCTACTTCCGTTAAAGACTCTAAATAGTTCCATAGATCACTGTCGCAGGGCCTCCTCATATCCTTCTCCCTCCCAACTAATTATTAGGCCCCTCTGTCCAGGCAACAACTCCTGAAAGTTTCAAACCAGTCGAAAAAGTTTTGGGCCCCAAATTCGGGGAGAATGGGCCTAGAAATCCACTGCCCGTTTCCTGTGAAAAATCCTCTTGAGTTTTTTCGTCAGGGTTAAAAATCAAAAAGTTTTCCACTTTCAAAGGCCGTCGATGTAACCCATGATAATTGTTTTCTAGTCAAATTAATATTTTTTTACAGGAGTAAATGAGAAGAAAAAGCATGATAATAGGTAAAGCTTAAAAAAGACAGTGAATTATTCAACTCTTTTCTAGATGTGAGATTAACAGGTTCGGGACATAACTGTATTGGTTTTTTTTTTTTTTTTTTTTTGCTTGTCTAGGGGCTTTTTTTTATAAATGAATGGATGAATATTTTCATTGTGCAATAACTAAACATAGGACACTAAAAGCTACCAAGTGGGGAGCAAAACCTGAATGTTTGGTCATACATGAAACAGAACTAACACACTTATATATATAGTACCAGGAGCCCGGTGGTGAAGCCACCGGGCCCCAGCACGCGGCAGGCTTCTATATATCGATTCTTACTGTCGCTTGTATTCTAAACCCAGACAATTTGAACCTTTTGTTGGTGTCATGACGTCCAAATGGACCATAAATTAGAAGTAGTGCCTTTGTAAAATTATGTTTTTTTTTTATTGGATCTTTAACTTTTACATTGGCTTGTCTTTTGTCATTGTGAAAGATATATCCCCGAACCTTTGTTTTTTTTAATTGTTCAGGTGATGGGACAAAAATTCCTTCTTTTGCCTCATTTGTTTTTTGTCTTTATGATAGACATATCGCCGAACCTTTGTTTCTTTTAATTGTTCAGGTTGTGGGACAAAAACTCCTTTTTCTTTCAAAGATTTATGTAGTCCAGGTTTTGATTTCCAAAGTCATGATAGGCATTGATGACTACCTTTTGTTTCTTTTAATTGTTCAGGTGGTGGGACACAAACTCCTTCTTTTGCCTCTGCTTGTCTTTTGTCATTATGAAAGACATATCGCCGAACCTTTGTTTCTTTTAATTGTTCAGGTAGTGGGACGCAGATTTCTTTTTCTCCCAACGATTTATCTACTCTAGGTTTTTGATTTTCAAATATATGGTAGGCATTCATGTTCTTATCCATGTCAAAATCCAAAACCCAATCATCATTGCTATCATTTTCAATTTATTTGGTTCGTTTTACCTCGGCTTGTGTTTCGTCATTATGAAATACATATCGCCGAACCTTTTAACACAGATATGGTAGGCATTTATCCGTGTCAAAATCCCAAACCCAATCGTCATCGCTATTATTTTCAATTTTGACATGTTTGATTCTCGTTGTCCAGGTTGATTTTCATTGACTCGCTCACATGTTTGGTTTCGCATGTCTTCTAACCGCGTTTGTCTTTGCTTTTAATTTTCATTTTTGACTTGCTCACATGCTCGGTGTCGCATGTCTTCTAACCGCGTGTGTCTTTGCTCTTCATTTTCATTTTTGACACGCCGCCGCTGTTCTTCTAACCGCGTGGTTCTATGCTCTTCATTTTCATCCTTGTCTCGCTCACTTGCTCGGTGTCGCATGTCTTCCAACCGCGTGTTTCTTTGCTCTTTATTTTCATTGTTGACACGCTCTAATTGTCGTTTTCACATATCTTCTAACTGCCCGTGTCTTTTCTCTTATATTAACTGCAACTACAAATTTTGGTTTTTTAGGCCTTCCAACAGACATTATATTATATAAATAACTGATTCGTTGGAAACTCAACAATCTTATTTATGCTATGCTTATTTATAAGAAAGCTTATATGATGTCATAAGAAATACTTATATGATGTACTAACATTGTACATGACGTCATTTGCGAAAACCAAAATTACGGCTCTTAACGATTTTTCTCCGACTTCTGACCTGTCTAGATCGTTTTGTTTATGCGAGAGTATCCCAAGATACAGATTTTCCCGAAAAAATATGGAGTCGTTTTTGATAAAAAAAACACAAATATTTATACAATTATTGTTTTTTTTTAAATATATTATGGCTATATATATTATATATCATATACAAGAAATCAGTTAAGGGGGGAGAGGGGACTCCCCCTCCCAAAGTTCCAAAATGTGAACAAACTGGATGATATTGTCGGCACATTCATTATATACCCCATAAACTCAAAACCCAAGCTGCACCCTTGATCATAGAAAGATTTGTATTGATTGAAAAGTATTTTTGTTGAATTTATTTTACCGGGGAAGGGGTGCCAAATGACGAAAGAGCACCACCAAAAAACGATGGGACAGATGTTTGATAGTGGTAATTGGTTGCAGAATGTCCCCAAATTAAATTTGTTTAGCTCTTAACTGCTTAAATTTTAGAATTAACTGATAAGGTACATATTTAAAATTTTCTGTGTATTAGGTGGTACATAAATAAAGTTGATGTTGGTGTCATTGAAATAAGAGGTGGCGGAAATAAAAAAAATCGTAAATTGGTTTCTAGCTCAGATATTGCAAATGCTTATGCGTCTACCAAGTCACTTATTAATTGAATAAAAAAAAACACAAATGGAGGGTTGGTCCCCCCCCCCCCACCGCCACTCATTACGCCAAAGTTTGGCTGATTGCATTTTGAATACAACAAATGTAGCCAGTTACTGATTCCAAGTGATTTGTTTACCAATTGTCTTTCAAAACGTTTGACGTCGAAAAACATGGCGCCTCTTTCTGATGTCACAAATCCAAACCACCTTTTTTTTTATTTCTCTTGGTCCTTTCTTCATGTAAATCTAAAGCCAGCAGGGAATTACCTATATGTGGTGTTCCAGACATGTAATAATAAAAAAAAAATTCTCATTTTTGGGCCCCAGTGGACCAGACGTTCCCCTTGGCCGGTTATGGTGGTAACTTCCATACTAATCAAGCACGAGTTTTTGGTCCACATGTGCGCCTTCTCACACTTATCCCCCTCCTAACAGAAACTTGAAAGTCTCCCAAGGTTCGTAGCCCAGACAACGAACCTCGAAAGTTTCAAGCCTGTCGAGACAAAAAGTTTTAAGCCTCATATGTCCCTGCCCCCCAAACCGAAGTTTTCCTTGCATATTAGGATCCACTAGTTCCAGATACGTATGGTTTTAGCTACTGATATGTTGAAAAAAAAAAGACAGAAATCGTTGGCCCTTTTTTGGATCCATTTTAAGGCAAATCAGCGCTTCTTTTTTTTATTTGTTTATTTTGTGTGTGTCTGAAATTTTATCCATTTAAACCACAGTTCATATAATTAGCAGTATGATCATGCTCTATTTCTCCCATTATAAAACCCGGACCGGATTGCGAGTGCTCCGGACAACGTTTTTGCAGATATAAACATAGGCGAAGTCAGATTAGCCAGACTGCAGGGTAGTCTGTTTCTGTCTTTTTCCCTTAAAGTGCATTGAAACAAGTGGGAAGGAGTGCAGAGTGCAAAGTGCATTGAAACAGAAATAAGTGGGAGGAGCTTTTTGTTCACGAAGACCAGAAATGATCTGCGATAAGCTTACTGGGTATATTCTGTCTACTGTGATTTGACCCAAGGAATTTCAGCCGAAAGCTTACTTGGCCCCGAATATTTTGTTCTTATCAGTTTGAAACTTACACCCATAAGTCTTTAAGCGAAGAGGCGAAGACCCTATATATAAAATAAATTTCTTGTGGGGTAAGGACATGCCGAAAATATGGTCAAAAAACTAATCTCTGGAAAATTTTCCCAAGTGTTCAGGAAAAGAAATACGTGGAAGGTAGATACGTTGCTTCTGAAAAATACGAATTTTGGTGTTTTATCTATTTATTTATTTTATTCAACATAGGAGAAAGTCATAGACTTGTCACAGTAAAGTTTTGTAGATAGAGGTTTGAAAAATTAGCTCCAGGGTTTTCTGATATGCTGAATTTGATGGTGAATTTTTATCAAGATCTCAAGATCATTTTTGAGGGTGTTTTACCCCTTTCTGTAAGATTAGGCAAACATTCTCAGGCTCATAAGTTTTGGTGGATTGCTTGCCACCAACTCTTTATTATTGTTTGCCACCAACTTATTAGTTGGTTAGCAGCAACTTATTGCTCATTTTTCGAATTTTCTGTTTCGATAATGGTCAGCATTCTATTTTTGCTGTAGTTGTCGCTGGATGTTTATGTTCTAGTATCGTATTTTTCTTTTATTGTGTTCTTTTTTCTATTTTGCTATCGATTCACAGTGTGTTGCACTTTTTCGGTCTTCTTGCGAGTCAAAAATAAATAAATACATTAAAACGTTAAGTACAAGGCAAATGAGTGGACTGGGGACTAGTGCGGAGCAGGCATGACGATTGTGGACAAAACAGAAATAAACGAATAGCTGAAATAACCAAGGCCGTACCCATAGGGGGAGGTTATGGAGGTTTGAACCCCCCCCCCTAAATGTTTGTTTGACTCGTAAAAGCGTAACAAAAACGGATTTAAACAAATTTTAAATGCGTTTTTTGAGGTTCTTTTCTGTACCCCTCCCCCCCCACTCAGAAAAAAAATCTTTGAGTAAAACCCTCTCCGAAAAAAAATCCTGGGTACGGCCTTGGAAATAACTGCAGATTACTGGTGTCTAGAATTATGTTCTTTATATTCTTTTTATGTATATAATAAAAACATAAAAACTGCAACCGCTAATTCGTCGGTATTTAATAAAACAACTAGAAATCGACATGCCATTGTAAATATTAGCACAAGATGAGATAGCATATCTTATCCTTATTGACTTTTTGCTTTTTATTTGGGTAAAAAAGGTGTGTAGGTTTGCATTATTATTATCCTGTGGGAAAACTTTTTCAACCTGATTAGCCAAATTCAGTCCTTATTATCCTAAGCTAACAGCACTGTTTTCGTATGTTCATTGGCTTAACAAGATTCGCTTGTTAAGCCAATTCATTGGTCGAATTTAGCAATTTTAGTTCTAAAACTTTGACTTTAACTGGGCAACCGGGCATGCTATTTTCTAAAACATAAAATCACATATGAAAGAGGCGGGTTGAATAAAAGTTATATAACGTAACTATGCTGTGTGAATATTAATAGCAGCAATTTTTTCCCATAAGAACCTAGGGTTTCTGACAAATCAGAAATACTTATTCCATCAATTTGTTAACGCAGTGATTCGAATCCACTCAATATGTGCATATGAAATAGCAGCATAGGCGCCTTAGACATACCCTTAGGCTGCACAAATACCTTACCCCTTGAATGGTTTAACCAAATAGTCCACAAAAGGATAAGAGAATACATAAAAGCCCAACATGGTGAGAATAACCAAAAGTCTTCGAGGACTTCTTGGAGGATTTCTTCGAGGATTTGCTTTTTTTGTGTAAAAAAGATGTCGTGAGTTTCGTCGTTCTCCAGCCTATTAACAAGGTTAATACTTTATTTATTTAGTTTTTTATAAGACTGATTTCATAATAAATTTGATTTTATATTTTATAGGAAATTATATTTTATAAGAAAAACAAAAGCAGTTTTGGTTATCTATAACATAAATAACACAAGTAATGCTTGTTTTAAGTTTTTTTTTTGCTAGACTTAAAAAAAAAATTAAGATGATATTTTTAAGCAAAAATTGTCGAACTTGTGTTTTCTTCAGTTAAAAATAACCAAAAATGGATGAGCTCTGTCGTATTATTATAGATTAACAGGGCACTTTATACTCAGTTACATTATTATAGATTAACAGGGCAGAAAACGCAATGAAAAATATAAAATGTAAAAAAAAAAAAATGTACACAAAATTTAAACTAAAAAAAAGACAATCGTCTAAAACCGATACGAGTAAAAATAGAAATAAAAACTATAGTATATGTAAAAACTTACCGCACTAAGCATAAAAGGTCAGTCTCAGAAAAATTAGTTGTTAAAGATAAATATCCTCTAAAAGTAAGAGAACAAACGTGGACTTAAGGTCAAATAGAGTTGAATTCAAAATTCATACGGCCGAATTCGCGCTCTCGTCTAATAGATATAAAGACTGAAAATATTAAGAATATTAAAAATATAAAGGAAAAATATGAAGATAGTAAAACGAACACTTGATAAACCTGATGATAAATCAGAGCTAGTGCCTAGTTGTATTTTTGAGTGTCCGGATGCAATCCGATTATTTTGCTGTGGCTCCCTAGATTTTTGTCATAAAATTTTCTCTAAGGCGTCCATGGTGTCAGTCAAAAATTGAGGGAAATAACAGTTACTCTCCTAAGTATAGCTTTTGGCGGTCTGGTTGCGATCCAACCCCTGGAGGAGAGGAAGTGGGTACCTAAATTTTTATATTCAGTATATCTAACAAATTGAGACGTTTAGCGGAATGTAGGGCCATGCACATGGGTGTACATTTTTAGACTCCGCTCGTGATCCTACCTTTTTTTGGGGGGGGGGGGGTAGGCACTTCAAATTATGGTATCAGCGGAATTATTGGCAGGATGGTGGATTGTGTCCAAACTTGGCCAAGAACTATTTTTATCATTTCTCGTTTTAGTACCTGATGTGATCTCTCTGAGGGTACGACTACGCCCTTGTAATTCACACTGAATGAAATGGCTATTCAGATGGCAATTAAATGTTGTGGGGAGTACAAGCTTGAGTAAATTTGTGTCTTTAGTGGGGAGGGTTCAACTCTGTTTAGATTACTTCCATAGAATTTGCTGCTGGAAGTGCCATGAGCTTCTAGGTCTTTTTAATTTTTATGCTAAGATTTATCCACACTTCCGTAAACTGACCGTTTTACAGACACTCCGTAACCAGACTGTTTTACAGAATTTCCGTAACTACAGGAAATCGTCCTGTTCCTTCACATTAGTAATAAAACACATATACTCTATGGATGCCGTTGTCTTCGAAGAGTGGTCTTGACGCTATCCGTCTTATGTTCGCCTCGTAAGTCAATGGCAGTTTTGCACCCTGTTCTCTTTCAGTTTTATCTTTTGACGCAGCTAAATTTTCGCTTTTAAAATTAAAATTTTTAGTTTTATTTTCGTGACTAAATCTCATCTTTAACCTTGTTATTTTAGATATTTCTTGAAGCAACTCTGAGGGAAGATATTTGCACATTGGAAGAAATTCAAGAGGTTTTGTCGTAAGTTGTTTGCTGTTCTATTGACTTACGCAAACGTTTTCTTTTTAATTTGTTGAAAAAGTGCTGCTTCTGAACTGTGAGACTACGTGTTTTTCAGCTACTGAAAATTGTCTAAGTGTCCGAAGAATCCAAATGGGGGGGGGGTCTCTCTTACGCCAATGTGGTAAAATAATGCACATAAGGTAATATTGACTGAATTTGTCGGAACAAGGGTCCAAGTGAATTTTTCCAAAAAGGAGTAGGAGAAACTAGAACATATTTTCTAACAGAACATATGTAGAGCATATAGATTATGTTGCTCTCCTCTTTTCCTTGACGCTCTTCTAAAATCTAACTATGTTGTGCGTATTCCGTCACAAAGAAAGTACTCTTGGAGACCGCTCTAAGTGGCGCTATTTGATGCCTATATTATGGTACTCCGAGGTCTTAAGGAAAAAAAAATTGTCAAGCTAAAAAACAAAAGAGAATTAGTGGCATTTCGATTTGGTCAAAACGCTGCCCTTGTCTCGAAGGCCTGTGTTATTTCCTATTTAAAAAAAAGCTCAAAATTTATAGATTTAGGTTTCTTGGTTCCTTTTAGTTATCTTATTAAGGTTTCTAGTTTTCCTTGATTAAGTTTTTCATTAAGTTAAACTTGTTAAGTTTTCCTTGACACTCTTCTAAAATCTGACTATGTTGGGCGTACTCCGTTACAAGGAAAATACACTTGGAGACCGCTCTAAGTGGCATTATTTGATGCCTATATTACGGTACTCCTAGGGCTTTAGGAAAAAAAATTGTCAAGCTAAAAAAACAAAAGAGAATTAGTGGCATTTCGATTTGGTCAAAACGCTGCCCTGGTCTCGAAGGCCTGTGTTATTTCCTATTTTTAAAAAAAAACTCAAAATTTATAGATTTAGGTTTCTTGGTTCCTTTTAATTATCTTATTAAGGTTTCGAATTTAATTGGATAATTCATTTATTTTTAACCCACTTTTACAACAACGCAAGCGGATTAGATTAAGCTTAGAATAAAAACGATAGTAACAATATGAACAAAAAGAATTAAACATACATATTTGTCAAAAACGCAAAACAACTGGAGTAAATAACACTAAGAAAAAACAAACTAACACAAAGACACATAAACGAATTTAACCTTTTAAATATATTAAGTAATAAAATATAAATATATTAAAATAAATATATTAAGTAATAAAAACAAGGAATCGCTGCCTGGTAATCACTTACGTTTCGGTAGTAACTTGTTAGAATATTATTGCAATATTATATTGATTTTTTTGTTCATACATCTAGAATGGGAGCAAATTCCTTTGCGACAATTTTTGCAAAAATAATTTAGGCGTTCAGGACTATGGGGATGTTAAACCCAAGTGGAACAGAGCTAATTAGTTAGACTATTTCTATTCTTTAAAATTGTCTTGGTAAATTTTTGTCTGAAGTTAAGCTAAGATAATTTCGGAGACCACACTGCCTTATCATGACGGTAAATAAAAGGGCTGACAGACCTTTAGAACATATTTTCAATTTTCCAGACCCCATTTTATTTTGTTCGATAATGTCTCTTTGGTTTCTAGGGATCGGGGTATAAAGCAGAATTTTTGTGACACTCGTGAAATACAGAAAATTTTATTCAAGAACATAGCTTTGAATCGGGACACAAGTGAATTAGGGCTAAATTTTATCTACGATAATTTATTAAAATCTGACAAAGTAAAGTTCAATTCACCCAATATAGTTGACCTATGTACAAGCGTTATATCATTGAACGCTAATGAATCGAATCCAAGAAGGTCAAAGAGGCTAGCTTCCGTCTTTGCTTTGATAAGAATTAGAGAATTAAACAATATGTAGTTTTATTTGGTGTCGCACATAAACTATTGTTTTAAATTTTATAAGTTTAGTTTTATTACTAATGACGGTCACTGCATATGTGACCAAAATATTTAGTATTTTTGTGAGTTTAACCCACTGTTACCATCATCATTGTCTATTAAAAGGATTTTATCCCTATTTGAACTTTTATTTAAAGTTAAGCTAGAAAATTGTTGGCAAAAAATCTTTTAGTTTTTTTTATTGTCAGGCTATTCTGAAATCGAGTCGAAATAAGGCTAATTAGATAGCCTATTTATGATGATAATTTTAATAAATTTTAGGCTTAAATTCGCAGAAAAACAACTTAGGCATTCGGTACCAGGACGTTGCTAACCTGTGTTAGCGGTATATGGACGATTTTAGTCACAAATTATGATTAGTTGATTCGTCTGTAAAGACAGTATTGTGAATCTTTCAGCAATTCTCCATATTTATATTGCAGTCTTGCCTGACTTATTTATAGAAGGAATAGATAACACCCTAATAAAAATTATAATATACGTGTATGTTTTTTTTGTTTTTTTTAAGATTAATTTTTAAAAAAAAGTTAATGAAATACTAATGACTCTTTTTTTTTAAATACATATAAGATTCGGAAAATTTATAAATTTTATTAAAGTTTAACCTGTGTTAACTGTATGTGGACGATTTTAGTCGCAAATTATGATTAGTTGATTCGTCTGTAAAGACAGTATTGTGAATCGCTCAGCAGTTCTCCATATTTATATTGTAGTCTTGCCTAACTTATTTATAGAACGAATAGATAACACCCTAATACACATTAGAATATACGTGTATGTTTTTTGTGTTTTTTTATGATTAAATTTTAACAAAAAGTTAATAAACAAATAATGACTCTTTTTTTTTAAATACATATAAGATTCGGAAAATTTATAAATTGTTATTAAAGTTTAACCTGTGTTAACTGTATGTGGACGATTTTAGTCTCAAATTATGATTAGTTGATTCGTCTGTAAAGACAGTATTGTGAATCTTTCAGCAATTCTCCATATTTATATTGCAGTCTTGCCTAACTTATTTATAGAAGGAATAGATAACACCCTAAAACACATTAGAATATATGTGTATGTTTTTTTTAGTTTTTTTTTTTTAAGATTAAGTTTTAACAAAAAGTTAATAAAAAACTAATTACTCTTTTTTTTAAATACATATGATTCGGAAAATTTATAAATTTTTATTAAAGTTTAACCTGTGTTAACTGTATGTGGACGATTTTAGTCGCAAATTATGATTAGTTGATTCGTCTGTAAAGACAGTATTGTGAATCTTTCAGCAATTTTCCATATTTATATTGCAGTCTTGGCCTGACTTATTTATAGAAGGAATATATAACACCCTAATACACATTAGAATATACGTGTATGTTTTTTGTGTTTTTTTAAGATTAAGTTTTAACAAAAAGTTAATAAACAACTAATGACTCTTTTTTTTTAAATACATATAAGATTCGGAAAATTTATAAATTTTTATTAAAGTTTAACCTGTGTTAAGTGTATGTGGACGATTTTAGTCTCAAATTATGATTAGTTGATTTGTCTGTAAAGACAGTATTGTGAATCGTTCAGTAATTCTCCATATTTATATTGCAGTCTTGCCTGACTTATTTATATAACGAATAGATAACATCCTTTAAAACATTCGAATATAAGTGTATGTTTTTTTGTTTTTATTTCTAATATTAATTATTAAAAAATATTCAATAAAAAAATTATTACTCTTTTTTTTTAAATAAATTAGAGATTCGGAAATTATATGAATTGTTATTAAAGTTTAAAAAGTTTTAAGTGTGTTTGGAAGATTGTATTCGCCAATTATGATTAGTTGATTAGTCTGTAAAGACAGTATTGTGAATCTTTTAGCAATTCTCCATATTTATATTGCAGTCTTGCCTAACTTATTTATAGAAGGAATAGATAACACCCTAAAACACATTAGAATTTATGTGTATGTTTTTTTAGTTGTTTTTTTTTAAGATTAAGTTTTAACAAAAAGTTAATAAACAACTAATGACTCTTTTTTTAAAATACATTTAAGATTCGGAAAATTTATAAATTGTTATTAAAGTTTAACCTGTGTTAACTGTATGTGGACGATTTTAGTCGCAAATTATGATTAGTTGATTCGTCTGTAAAGACAGTATTGTGAATCTTTCAGCAATTTTCCATATTTATATTGCAGTCTTGGCCTGACTTATTTATAGAAGGAATAGATAACACCCTAATACACATTAGAATATACGTGTATGTTTTTTGTGTTTTTTTTAAGATTAAGTTTTAACAAAAAGCTAATAAACAACTAATGACTCTTTTTTTTTAAATACATTTAAGATTCGAAAAATTTATAAATTGTTATTAAAGTTTAACCTGTGTTAACTGTATGTGGACGATTTTAGTCACAAATTATGATTAGTTGCTTCGTCTGTAAAGACAGTATTGTGAATCTTTCAGCAATTCTCCATATTTATATTGCAGTCTTGCCTGACTTATTTATAGAAGGAATAGATAACACCCTAATACACATTAGAATATACGTGTATGTTTTTTTGTGTTTATTTTTAAGATTAAGTTTTAACAAAAAGTTAATAAACAACTAATGACTCTTTTTTTTTTAATACATATAAGATTCGGAAAATTTATAAATTGTTATTAAAGTTTAACCTGTGTTAACTGTATGTGAACGATTTTAGTCGCAAATTATGATTAGTTGATTCGTCTGTAAAGACAGTATTGTGAATCTTTCAGCAATTCTCCATATTTATATTGCAGTCTTGCCTGAATTATTTATAGAAGGAATAGATAACACCCTAATACACATTAGAATATACGTGTATGTTTTTTTGTGTTTTTTTAAGATTAAATTTTAACAAAAAGTTAATAAACAACTAATGAATCTTTTTTTAAAAATACATATAAGATTCGGAAAATTTATAAATTGTTATTAAAGTTTAACGTTTCATAATTTGCGACTAAAATCGTCCACATACAGTTAACACAGGTTAAACTTTAATAACAATTTATAAATTTTCCGAATCTTATATGTATTTTTAAAAAAAGAGTCATTAGTTGTTTATTAACTTTTTGTTAAAATTTAATCTTAAAAAAAACACAAAAAAATATACACGTATATTCTAATGTGTTAAAGGATGTTATTTATTCGATCTAGATATAATTTAGGCAAGACTGCTAAATAAATATTGAGAATTACTGAACGCGTCAAAAAACTGTCTTTACAGAAAACAAAACTAATCATAATATACAACTAAACTTGTCCACATACAGTTAAAACTGGTTAAACTTTAATAACAATTCATAAATTTTCCGATTCTTATATGTATTTAAAAAAAGAGTCATTAGTTGTTTATTAACTTTTTGTTAAAATTTAATCTTAAAAAAAACACAAAAAAAATACACGTATATTCTAATGTGTATCAGAGTGTTATTTATCCATTCTATAAATAAGTCAGGCAAGACTGCAATATAATTGACGAATGAAAGAGTCTCGTTATATTTGACGAAAGTCTCGTTTGTTTGTTTTTTTTTTAGAGATTTTTCTCTTTGTTGGTTTTTTAGAATATAAATATGGAGAATTGATTAAAGATTCACAATACTGTCTTTACAGACAAATCAACTAATCATAATTTGTGACTAAAATCGTCCACATACAGTTAACACAGGTTAAACTTTAATAACAATTTATAAATTTTCCGAATCTTATATGTATTTAAAAAAAGAGTCATTAGTTTTTTATTAACTTTTTTTTAAAACTTAATCTTAAAAAAAACACACAAAAAACATACACGTATATTCTAATGTGTTTTAGTGTGTTATCTATTCCTTCTATAAATAAGTCAGGCAAGACTGCAATATATAAATATGGAGAATTGCTGAAAGATTCACAATACTGTCTTTACAGACGAATCAACTAATCATAATTTACGACTAAAATCGTCCACATACAGTTAACACAGTTTAAACTTTAATAACAATTTATAAAATTTCCGAATCTTATATGTATTTGAAAAAAAAAGAGTCATTAGTTGTTTATTAACTTTTTGTTAAAACTTAATCTTAAAAAAAAACACAAAAAAACATACACGTATATTCTAATGTGTATTAGGGTGTTATCTATTCCTTCTATAAATAAGTCAGGCAAGACTGCAATATAAATATGGAGAATTGCTGAAAGATTCACAATACTGTCTTTACAGACAAATCAACTAATCATAATTTGTGACTAAAATCGTCCACATACAGTTAATACAGGTTAAACCTTAATAACAATTTATAAATTTTCCGAATCTTATATGTATTTAAAAAAAGAGTCATTAGTTGTTTATTAACTTTTTGTTAAAACTTAATCTTAAAAAAAAACACAAAAAAATATACACGTATATTCTAATGTGTATTAGGATGTTATCTATTCGTTCTATAAATAAGTCAGGCAAGACTGCAATATAAATATGGAGAATTACTGAAAGATTCACAATACTGTCTTTACAGACGAATCAACTAATCATAATTTGTGAATAAAATCGTCCAAATAAAGTTAACACAGGTTAAAATTTAATAAAAATTTATAAAATTTCCGAATATTATTTGTATTTAAAAAAAAAGAGTCATAAGTTGTTTATCAACTTTTTTTTAAAAATTAATCTTAAAAAAAAACACAAAAAAACATAAACGTATATTCTAATGTGTATAAGGATGTTATCTATTCATTCTACAAATAAGTCAGGCAAAACTACAATATAAATATGGAGAATTGCTGAAAGATTCACAATACTGTCTTTACAGACGAATCAACTAATCGTAATTTGCGACTAAAATCGTCCAATTACATTTAACACAGGTTAAAATTTTATAACAATTTATAAATTTTCCTAATCTTATATGTATTTAAAAAAAAAGAGTCATTAGTTGTTTATTAACTTTTTGTTAAAAATTAATCTTTAAAAAAAACAACTAAAAAAACATACACATATATTCTAATGTGTTTTAGTGTGTTATCTATTCCTTATATAAATAAGTCAGGCAAGACTGCAATATAAATATGGAGAATTGCTGAAAGATTCACAATACTGTCTTTACAGACGAATCAACTAATCATAATTTGCGACTAAAATTGTCCACATACAGTTAACACAGGTTAAACTTTAATAACAATTTATAAAATTTCCGAATCTTATATGTATTTAAAAAAAGAGTCATTAGTTGTTTATTAACTTTTTGTTAAAACTTAATCTTAAAAAAAAACACAAAAAAACATACACGTATATTCTAATGTGTATTAGGGTGTTATCTATTCCTTCTATAAATAAGTCAGGCAAGACTGATATATAAATATGGAAAATTGCTGAAAGATTCAGAATACTGTCTTTACAGACGAATCAACTAATCATAATTTACGACTAAAATCGTCCACATACAGTTAACACAGGTTAAACTTTAATAACAATTTATAAATTTTCAGAATCTTATATGTATTTAAAAAAAAAGAGTCATTAGTTGTTTATTTACTTTTTGTTAAAACTTAATCTTAAAAAAAAAACAAAAAACATACACGTATATTCTAATGTGTATTAGGGTGTTATCTATTCCTTCTATAAATAATTCAGGCAAGACTGCAATATAAATATGGAGAATTGCTGAAAGATTCACAATACTGTCTTTACAGACGAATTAACTAATTATGATTTGCGACTAAAATCGTCCACATACACTTAACACTTTTTAAAATTTAATAAAAATTCATAAAATTTCCGAGTATTATATGTATTTAAAAAAAAAGAGTCATTAGTTGTTTATTTAATTTTTTTTAAAACTTAATCTTAAAAAAAAAACTAAAAAAAAATACACATATATTCTATTGTGTTTTAGGGTGTTATCTATTCCTTCTATAAATAAGTTAGGCAAGACTGCAATATAAATATGGAGAATTGCTGAACGATTCACAATACTGTATTTACAGACGAATCAAATAATCATAATTTGCTAATAAAAACGTCGGCATATATTTAACACAGGTTAAACTTTAATAACAATTTAAATATTTTCCGAATATTTTATGTATTTAAAAAAAAAGATTCAACAGTTTTTTAGTGGATTTTTTTTAAAAATTAATCTTAAAAAAAAAACACAAAAAAACATAAAAGTATATTATAATGTGTATTATGATGTTATATATTCATTCTACAAATAATTCAGGCAAGACTGCAAAATAAATATGGAGAATTGCTGAAAGCTTCACAATACTGTCTTTACAGACGAATTAACTAATCATAATTTGCGACTAAAATCGTCCACATATACTTAACACTGTTTAAACCTTAATAACAATTTATAAATTTTCCGAATCTTATATGTATTTAAAAAAAAAAAGAGTCATTAGTTGTTTATTAACTTTTTGTTAAAAATTAATCTTAAAAAAAAAAACACAAAAAAACATACAAGTATATTCTAATGTGTATTAGGGTGTTATCTATTCCTTCTATAAATAAGTCAGGCAAGACTGCAATATAAATATGGAGAATTGCTGAAAGATTCACAATACTGTCTTTACAGACGAATCAACTAATCATAATTTGCGACTAAAATCGTCCACATACAGTTAACACAGGTTAAACTTTAATAACAATTTATAAATTTTCCGAATCTTATATGTATTTTAAAAAAAAGAGTCATTAGTTGTTTATTAAATTTTTGTTAAAAGTTAATCTTAAAAAAAACACAAAAAAAAAAAACGTAAATTATAATGTGTATTAGGGTGTTATCTATTCCTTCTATAAATAAGTCAGGCCAAGACTGCAATATAAATATGGAAAATTGCTGAAAGATTCACAATACTGTCTTTACAGACGAATTAACTAATCATAATTTGCGACTAAAATCGCCCACATACAGTTAACACAGGTTAAACTTTAATAACAATTCATAAATTTTCCGAATCTTATATGTATTTAAAAAAAAAGAGTCATTAGTTGTTTATTAACTTTTTGTTAAAACTTAATCTTAAAAAAAAAACAACTAAAAAAACATACACATAAATTCTAATGTGTTTTAGGGTGTTATCTATTCCTTCTATAAATAAGTTAGGCAAGACTGCAATATAAATATGGAGAATTGCTGAAAGATTCATAATTCTGTCTTTACAGACGAACCAACTAATCATAATTTGTGACTAAAAACGTCCAAATACTTTTAAAACTGGTTAAAATTCAATAAAAATTCATAAATGTTCCTAATCTTAATTTTATTTAAAAAAAAAGAGTCATTAATTTTTTATTAACTTTTTTTTAAAACTTAATCTTAAAAAAAAAAACTAAAAAAACATACACATATATTCAAATTTATGTTTGGGTGGTATATATTCCTTCTATAAATAAGTTAGGCAAGACTGTAATATAAATATGGAGAATTGCTGAAAGATTCACAATATTGTCTTTACAGACGAATCAACTAATCTTAATTTGCGACTAAAATCGCCCTCATACAGTTAACACAGGTTAAACTTTAATAAAAATTTATAAATTTTCCTAGTCTTATATGTATTTGAAAAAAAAAGATTCATTAGTTGTTTATTAACTTTTTGTTAAAACTTAATCTTAAAAAAAAACACAAAAAAATATACAGGTATATTCTAATGTGTATTAGAGTGTTATTTATTCATTCTATAAATAAGTCAGGCAAGACTGCAATATAAATATGGAGAATTGCTGAAAGATTCACAATACTGTCTTTACAGACAAATCAACTAATCAGAATTTGTGACTAAAATCGTCCACATACAGTTAACACATGTTAAACTTTAATAACAATTCATAAATTTTCCTAATATTATATGTATTTTAAAAAAAGAGTCATTAGTTGTTTATTAAATTTTTGTTAAAAATTAATCTTAAAAAAAACAACTAAAAAAACATACACATATATTCTAATGTATTTTAGGGTGTTATCTATTCCTTCTATAAATAAGTTAGGCAAGACTGCAATATAAATATGGAGAATTGCTGAAAGATTCACAATACTGTCTTTGCAGACGAATCAACTAATCATAATTTGCGACTAAAATCGTCCACATACAGTTAACACATTTTAAACTTCAATAACAATTTATAAATTTTCAGAATCTTATATGTATTTTTAAAAAAAGATTGATTAGTTGTTTATTAAATTTTTTTTAATAATTAATCTTAAAAAAAAAACACAAAAAAACATACACTTATATTATAATTTTTTTTCGGATGTTTTATATAAATTCTACAAATAATTCCGGCAAGACTGCTATATAAATATTGAGAATTGCTGAAAGATTCACAATACTGTCTTTACAGACGAATCAACTAATCATAATTTGCGACTAAAATCGTCCACATACAGTTAACACAGGTTAAACTTTAATAACAATTTATGAATTTTCCGAATCTTATATGTAGTTTAAAAAAAAGAGTCATTAGTTGTTTATTAACTTTTTGTTAAAACTTAATCTTAAAGAAAAACACAAAAAAATATACACGTATATTCTAATGTGTATTAGGGTGTTATCTATTCGTTCTATAAATAAGTCAGGCAAGACTGCAATATAAATATGGAGAATTACTGAACGATTCACAATACTGTCTTTACAGACAAATCAACTAATCATAATTTGCGACTGAAATCGTCCACATACAGTTAATAAAGGTTAAACTTTAATAACAATTTATAAATTTTCCGAATCTTATACGTATTTAAAAAAAAAGAGTCATTAGTTGTTTATTAACTTTTTGTTAAAATTTAATCTTAAAAAAAACACAAAAAAACATACACGTATATTGTAATGTGTTTTAGAATGTTATTTAGTCGATCTATAAATAATTTAGGCAAGACTTCAAAATAAATGTGGAGAATTACTAAGAGCTTCAAAAAACTGTCTTTACAGACAAATAAACTAATCATAAGTTAAGACTAAAATCGTCCACATACAGTTAACACAGGTTAAACTTTAATAACAATTTATAAATTTTCCGAATATTATATTTATTTAAAAAAAAGAGTCATCATTTTTTTATCGAATTTTTTTTAATACTTAATCTTAAAAAAAAAACACAAAAAAACACACGTATATTGTAATGTGTTAAAGGATGTTATCTATTAGTTTTATAGATAATTCCGGCAAAACTACTATCTAAATATTTAGAATTACTGAAAGCTTCCCAATAATGTCTTTACAGACAAATCAACTACTCATAATTTGTGACTAAAATCGTCCACATACAGTTAACACAGGTTAAACTTTAATAACAATTTATAAATTTTCCGAATCTTATATGTATTTAAAAAAAGAGTCATTAGTTGTTTATTAGCTTTTTGTTAAAACTTAATCTTAAAAAAAAACACAAAAAACATACACGTATATTCTAATGTGTATTAGGGTGTTATCTATTCCTTCTATAAATAAGTCAGGCCAAGACTGCAATATAAATATGGAAAATTGCTGAAAGATTCACAATACTGTCTTTACAGACGAATCAACTAATCATAATTTGCGACTAAAATCGTCCAAATATAGTTAACAAAGGTTAAACTTTAATAAAAATTTAAAAAATTTCATAATATTATATGTATTTAAAAAAAAAAGAGTCATTATTTTTTTATTTACTTTTTGTTAAAACTTAATCTTAAAAAAAAACAAATAAAAAAACATACACATATATTCTAATGTGTTTTAGGGTGTTATCTATTCCTTCTATAAATAAGTTAGGCAAGACTGCAATATAAATATGGAGAATATATTTAACAAAATCTTGGGGAGGCCTAATGTGACTTATGGAAAACATACACGTATATTCTAATGTGTATTAGGGTGTTATCTATTCGTTCTATAAATAAGTTAGGCAAGACTGCAATATAAATATGGAGAATTGCTGAAAGCTTCACAATACTGTCTTTACAGACGAATTAACTAATCATAATTTACGACTAAAATCGTCCACATACAGTTAACACAGGTTAAAATTTAATAACAATTTATAAATTTTCAAAATCTTATATGTATTTAAAAAAAGAGTAATTAGTTGTTTATTAACTTTTTGTTAAAATTTAATCTATAAAAAAAAACAAAAAAATCTACACGTATATTCTAATGTGTATTAGAATGTTATTTATTCGTTCTATAAATAATTGAGGCAAGACTGCATTATAAATATGGAGAATTACTGAACGATTCACAATACTGTCTTTACAGACAAATCAACTAATCATAATTTGTGACTAAAATCGTCCACATACAGTTAATACAGGTTAAACTTTAATAACAATTTATAAATTCTCCAATTCTCCATAAATACACATTAGAATATACGTGTATGTTTTTTGTGTTTTTTTTTAAGATTAAGTTTTAACAAAAAGTTAATAAACAACTAATGACTCTTTTTTAAATACATATAAGATTCAGAAAATTTATAAATTGTTATTAAAGTTTAACCTGTTTTAACTGTATGTGGACGATTTTAGTCACAAATTATGATTAGTTGATTCGTCTGTAAAGACAGTATTGTGAATCGTTCAGCAATTCTCCATATTTATATTGCAGTCTTGCCTGACTTATTTATAGAAGGAATAGATAACACCCTTATACACATTAGAATATACGTGTATGTTTTTTTGTGTTTTTTTTTAAGATTAAGTTTTAACAAAAAGTTAATAAACAACTAATGACTCTTTTTTTTTAAATACATATAAGATTCGGAAAATTTATAAATTGTTATTAAAGTTTAACCCGTTTTAACTGTATGTGGACGATTTTAGTCGCAAATTATGATTAGTTGAGTCGTCTGTAAAGACAGTATTGTGAAGCTTTCAGCAATTCTACATATTTATATATTGCAGTCTTGCCTGACTTATTTATAGAAGGAATAGATAACACCCTAAAACACATTAGAATATACGTGTATGTTTTTTTGTGTTTTTTTTTAAGATTAAGTTTTAACAAAAAGTTAATAAACAACTAATGACTCTTTTTTTTAAATACATATAAGATTCGGAAAATTTATAAATTGTTATTGAGGTTTAACCTGTGTTAACTGTATGTGGACGATTTTAGTCACAAATTATGATTAGTTGATTTGTCTGTAAAGACAGTATTGTGAATCTTTCAGCAATTCTCCATATTTATATTTCAGTCTTGCCTGACTTATTTATAGAAGGAATAAATAACACTCTCATACACATTAGAATATACGTGTATGTTTTTTTGTGTTTTTTTTTAAGATTAAGTTTTAACAAAAAGTTAATAAACAACTAATGACTCTTTTTTTTAAATACATATAAGATTCGGAAAATTTATAAATTGTTATTAAAGTTTAACCTTTGTTAACTGTATGTGGACGATTTTAGTCGCAAATTATGATTAGTTGACTTGTCTGTAAAGACAGTATTGTGAAGCTTTCAGCAATTCTCCATATTTATATTGCAGTCTTGCCTGACTTATTTATAGAAGGAATAGATAACATCCTAATACACATTAGAATATCTGTGTACGTTTTTTTGGTTGTTTTTTTTAAGATTAAGTTTTAACAAAAAGTTAATAAACAACTAATGACTCTTTTTTTTTAAATATATATAATATTCGGAAAATTTATAAATTGTTAATAAAGTATAACCTGTTTTAAATATATGTTGGCGATTTGAGTTGTAAATTATGATTAGTTAATTTGTCTGTAAAGACAGTATTGGGAAGCTCTCAGCAATTCTCCATAGTTATAATGCAGTCTTTCCTAAATTATTTGTAGAACGAATAGATAACACCCTAATACACATTAGAATATACGTGTATATTTTTTTGTGTTTTTTTAAGATTAAATTTTAACAAAAAGTTAATAAACAACTAATGACTCTTTTTTTAAATACATATAAGATTCGGAAAATTTATAAATTGTTATTAAAGTTTAATCTGTGTTAACTATATTAGGGCGATTTTAGTCGTAAATTATAATTAGTTGGTTCGCCTGCAAATTCATTATACTGAAGCGCTTAGTAATTCTACTCATTTATAATGAAGTCTTGACTAAGTTATTTATAGAACTACTAGATAAAATCCTAAAACACCTTAGAATATACGTGTAGGTTTTTTGTGTTTTTTTTTAGATTAAGTTTTAACAAAAAGTTAATGAACTACTAATGACTCTTTTTTTTTAAATACATATAAGATTCGGAAAATTTATAAATTGTTATTAAAGTTTAACCTGTGTTAACTGTATGTGGACGATTTTAGTCGCAAATTATGATTAGTTGATTCGTCTGTAAAGACAGTATTGTGAAGCTTTCAGTAATTCTCCATATTTATATTGCAGTCTTGCCTGACTTATTTATAGAATGAATATATAACACCATATTACACATTATAATATACGTGTATGTTTTTTTGTTTTTTTTTAAAGATTAAGTTTTAACAAAAATTTAATAAACAACTGATTACTCTTTTTTTAAAAATAAATATAATATTCGGAAAATTTATAAATTGTTATTAAATTTTAAACTGTGTTAACTGTATGTGGACGATTTTAGTCGCAAATTATGATTAGTTGATTCGTCTGCAAAGACAGTATTGTGAATCTCTCTGTAATTCTCCATAGTTATATTGAAGTCTTGCCTAACTTATTTATAGAAGGAATAGATAACACCCTAAAACACATTAGAATATATGTGTATGTTTTTTTAGTTGTTTTTTTTTAAGATTAAGTTTTAACAAAAAGTTAATAAACAACTAATGACTCTTTTTTTTTAAATACATATAAGATTCGGAAAATTTATAAATTGTTATTAAAGTTTAACCTGTGTTAACTGTATGTGGACGATTTTAGTTGCAAATTATGATTAGTTGATTCGCCTGCAAAGACAGTATTGGGAATCTCTCAGCAATTCTCCATATTTATTATGCAGTCTTGCCTGACTTATTTATAGAACGAATAGATAACACACTAATACACATTAGAATATACGTGTATATTTTTTTGTGTTTTTTTAAGATTAAATTTTAACAAAAAGTTAATAAACAACTAATGACTCTTTTTTAAAAATACATATAAGATTCGGAAAATTTATAAATTGTTATTAAAGTTTAACCTGTGTTAACTGTATGTGGACGATTTTAGTCGCAAATTATGATTAGTTGATTCTTCTGTAAAGACAATATTGTGAATCTTTATGCAATTATCCATATTTATATTGCAGTCTTGCCTCACTTATTTAAAGAAGGAATAGATAACACCCTAAAAAACATTAGAATATATGTGTATGTTTTTTTATTTGTTTTTTCTAAGATTAATTTTTAACAAAAAGTTAATAAACAACTAATGACTCTTTTTTTTAAATACATATAAGATTCGGAAATTTATAAATTGTTATTAAAGTTTAACCAGTGTTAACTGTATGTGGGCGATTTTAGTCGCAAATTATGATTAGTTGATTCGTCTGTAAAGACAGTATTGTGAATCTTTCAGCAATTCTCCATATTTATATTGTAGTCTTGCCTGACTTATTTATAGAAGGAATAGATAACACCCTAATACACATTAGAATATACGTGTATGTTTTTTGTGTTTTTTTTTAAGATTAAGTTTTAACAAAAAGTTAATAAACAACTAATGACTCTTTTTTTAAAAAATACATATAAGATTCGGAAAATTTATAAATTGTTATTAAAGTTTAACCTGTGTTAACTGTATGTGGACGATTTTAGTCGCAAATTATGATTAGTTGATTCGTCTGTAAAGACAGTATTGTGAATCTTTCAGCAATTCTCCATATTTATTTTGCAGTCTTGCCTGACTTATTTATAGAAGGAATAGATAACACCCTAATACACATTAGAATATACGTGTATGTTTTTTTGTGTTTTTTTTTAAGATTAAGTTTTAACAAAAAGTTAATAAACAACTAATGACTTTTTTTTAAATATATATAAGATTCGGAAAATTTATAAATTGTTATTAAAGTTTAACCTGTGTTATCTATTTGTGGACAATTTTAGTAGTAAATTATGATTAGTTAATTCGTCTGCAAAGAAAGTATTTTGAAGCGCTCAGCAATTCTCCATATTTATAATGCAGTCTTGCCTAACTTATTTATAGAACGAATAGATAACATCCTAATACAAATTAGAATATACGTGTATGTTTTTTTGTGTTTTTTTTAAGATTAAGTTTTAACAAAAAGTTAATAAACAACTAATTACTCTTTTTTTTAAATACGTATAAGATTCGGAAAATTTATAAATTGTTATTAAAGTTTAACCTGTGTTAACTGTATGTGGGCGATTTTAGTTGCAAATTATGATTAGTTGATTCGCCTGCAAAGACAGTATTGTGAATATCTCAGCAATTCTCAACATTTATAATGCAGTCTTTCCTGACTTATTTATAGAACTAATAGATAACAAACTAATAAACATTAGAATATAATTGTATATTTTTTGTTTTTTTTTAATATTAAAATTTAAACAAAAATTTAATAAACAACTAATGACTCTTTTTTTAAAAATACATATAAGATTCGGAAAATTTATAAATTGTTATTAAATTTCAACCTTTGTTAACTGTATGTGGACGATTTTAGTCTCTAATTATGATTAGTTAATTCGTCTGTAAAGACAATATTGTGAATCTTTCAGAAATTCTACATAATTATATTGCAGTCGTTCCTAACTTATTTAAATAAGTAATATGTACAACAATAAATTAAAATAGAATATATGTGTATGTTTTTTTAGTTGTTTTTTTTAAGATTAAGTTTTAAAAAAAATTTAATAAAAAACTAATGACTCTTTTTTTTTAAATATGTATAAGATTCGGAAAATTTATAACTTGTTATTAAATTTTAACCTGTGTTAACTGTATGTGGACGATTTTAGTCTCAAATTATGATTAGTTGATTAGTCTGTAAAGACAGAATTGTGAATCTCTCAGCAATTATCCATAGTTATATTGCAGTCTTGCCTAACTTATTTATAGAAGGAATAGATAACACCCTAAAACACATTAGAATATATGTGTATGTTTTTTTAGTTGTTTTTTTTTTAAGATTAAGTTTTAACAAAAAGTTAATAAACAACTAATGACTCTTTTTTTTAAATACATATGATTCGGAAAATTTTTAAATTTTTATTGAAGTTTAAACATTGTTAAGTATATGTGGGCGATTTTAGTCGCAAATTATGATTAGTTGATTCGTCTGTAAAGACAGTATTGTGAATCTTTCAGCAATTCTCCATATTTATATTGCAGTCTTGCCTGACTTATTTATAAATGGAATAGATAACACCCTTAAACACATTAGAATATACGTGTATGTTTTTTGTGTTTTTTTTAAGATTAAGTTTTAACAAAAAGTTAATGAACTACTAATGATTCTTTTTTTTTTAATACATATAAGATTCGGAAATTATATGACTTTTTATTAAATTTTAAACAGTTTTGACTGTATGTTGACTATTTTAGTCGCAAATTATGATTAGTTAATTCGTCTGTAAATTCAGTATTGTGAATCTTTCAGTAATTCTCCATATTTATATTGCAGTCTTGCCTGACTTATTTATAGATTGAATATATAACACCATAATACACATTATAATATAATTTTTGATTTTTTTTTTTTTTTTTAAAGATTATGTTTTAAAAAAAATTTAATAAACAACTAATTACTATTTTTTAAAAAATAAATATAATATTCGGAAAATTTATAAATTGTTATTAAATTTTAACCTGTGTTAACTGTATGTGGACGATTTTAGTCGCAAATTATGATTAGTTGATTCGTCTGTAAAGACAGTATTGTGAATCTTTCAGCAATTCTCCATATTTATAGTGCAGTATTGCATAAATTAATTATATAATTAATATATAACCCCCAAAAACAAATTATAATTTATGTGTATGTTTTTTTAGTTTTTTTTTTTTAATATTAATTTTTAAAAAAAATTAAAAAAAAAACTAATGACTCTTTTTTTAAATACATATAAGATGATTAAAATTTATGAATTTTTATTAAATTTTAAAAAGTGTTAAATGTATGTGGACGATTTTAGTTGCAAATTATTATTAGTTAATTCGCCTGCAAAGACAGTATTGGGAATCTCTCAGCAATTCTCCACATTTATATTGCAGTCTTGCCTGACTTATTTATAGAACGAATAGATAACACCCTAATACACATTAGAATATACGTGTATATTTTTTTGTGTTTTTTTTAAGATTAAATTTTAACAAAAAGTTAATAAACAACTAATGACTCTTTTTTTAAAAATACATATAAGATTCGGAAAATTTATAAATTGTTATTAAAGTTTAACCTGTGTTAACTGTATGTGGACGATTTTAGTCGCAAATTATGATTAGTTGATTCGTCTGTAAAGACAGCATTTTGAATCTTTCTGAAATTATCCATAGTTATATTGCAGTCTTGCCTAACTTATTTATATAAGGAATAGATACCACCCTAAAATACATTAGAATATATGTGTACGTTTTTTTAGTTGTTTTTTCTAAGATTAAGTTTTAACAAAAAGTTAATAAACAACTAATGACTCTTTTTTTAAATACATATAAGATTCGGAAAATTTATGAATTGTTATTAAAGTTTAACCAGTGTTAACTGTATGTGGACAATTTTAGTCGCAAATTATGATTAGTTGATTCGTCTGTAAAGACAGTATTGTGAATCTTTCAGCAATTCTCCATATTTATATTGCAGTCTTGCCTGACTTATTTGTAGAAGGAATAGATAACACCCTAATACACATTAGAATATACATGTATGTTTTTTTTGTTTTTTTTTAAGATTAAGTTTTAACAAAAAGTTAATAAACAACTAATGACTCTTTTTTAAAAAAATACATATAAGATTCGGAAAATTTATAAATTGTTATTAAAGTTTAACCTGTGTTAACTGTATGTGGACGATTTTAGTCGCAAATTATGATTAGTTGATTCGTCTGTAAAGACAGTATTGTGAATCTTTCAGTAATTCTCCATATTTATATTGAAGTATTGCCTGACTTATTTATAGAAGGAATAGATAACACCCTATTACACATTAGAATATACGTGTATGTTTTTTTGTGTTTTTTTTTAGATTAAGTTTTAACAAAAAGTTAATAAACAACTAATGACTCTTTTTTTAAAAATACATATAAGATTCGGAAAATTTATAAATTGTTATTAAAGTTTAACCTGTGTTAACTGTATGTGGACGATTTTAGTCGAACATTATGATTAGTTGATTCGTCTGCAAAGACAGTATTGTGAATCTTTCTGCAATTCTCCATATTTATATTGCAGTCTTGCCTAACTTATTTATAGAAGGAATAGATAACACCCTAAAACACATTAGAATATATGTGTATGTTTTTTTATTTGTTTTTTTTAATATTAAGTTTTAACAAAAAGTTAATAAACAACTAATGACTCTTTTTTTTAAATACATATAATATTCGGAAATTTATAAATTTTTATTAAAGTTTAACCTGTGTTAACTGTATGTGGACGATTTTAGTCGCAAATTATGATTAGTTGATTCGTCTGTAAAGACAGTATTGTGAATCTTTCAGCAATTCTCCATATTTATTTTGCAGTCTTGCCTGACTTATTTATAGAAGGAATAGATAACACCCTAATACACATTAGAATATACGTGTATGTTTTTTGTGTTTTTTTTTAAGATTAAGTTTTAACAAAAAGTTAATAAACAACTAATGACTCTTTTTTTTTAAATACATATAAGATTCGGAAAATTTATAAATTGTTATTAAAGTTTAACCTGTATTAACTGTATGTGGACGATTTTAGTCTCAAATTATGATTAGTTGATTCGTCTGTAAAGACAGTATTGTGAATCTTTCAGCAATTCTCCATATTTATATTGCAGTCTTGCCTAACTTATTTATAGAAGGAATAGATAACACCCTAAAACACATTAGAATATATGTGTATGTTTTTTTTGTTTTTTTAAGATTAAGTTTTAACAAAAAGTTAATAAACAACTAATGACTCTTTTTTTTCAAATACATATAATATTCGGAAAATTTATAAATTGTTATTAAAGTTTAACCTGTGTTAACTGTATGTGGACGATTTTAGTCACAAATTATGATTAGTTGATTTGTCTGTAAAGACAGTATTGTGAATCTTTCAGCAATTCTCCATATTTATATTGCAGTCTTGCCTGACTTATTTATAGAAGGAATAGATAACACACTAATACACATTAGAATATACATGTATGTTTTTTGTGTTTTTTTTTAAGATTAATTTTTAAAAAAAAGTTAATAAACAACTAATGACTCTTTTTTTAAATACATATAAGATTCGGAAAATTTATAAATTTTTATTAAAGTTTAACCTGTATTAACTTTATGTGGACGATTTTAGTCGCAAATTATGATTAGTTGATTCGTCTGTAAAGACAGTATTGTGAATCTTTCAGTAATTCTCCATATTTATATTGCAGTCTTGCCTGACTTATTTATAGAAGGAATAGATAACACCATATTACACATTAGAATATACGTGTAGGTTTTTTTGTGTTTTTTTTTATATTAAATTTTAACAAAAAGTTAATAAACAACTGATGACTCTTATTTTAAAAATACATATAATATTCTGATAATTTATAAATTGTTATTAAAGTTTAACCTGTGTTAACTGTATGTGGACGATGTTAGTCGAAAATTATGATTATTTGATTCGTCTGTAAAGACAGTATTGTGACTCTTTCAGCAATTCTCCATATTTATATTGCAGTCTTGCCTAACTTATTTATAGAAGGAATAGATAACACCCTAAAACACATTAGAATATATGTGTATGTTTTTTTAGTTGTTTTTTCTAAGATTAAGTTTTAACAAAAAGTTAATAAACAACTAATGACTCTTTTTTTTAAATACATATAAGATTCGGAAAATTTTTAAATTGTTATTAAAGTTTAACCTGTGTTAACTGTATGTGGACGATTTTAGTCGCAAATTATGATTAGTTGATTCGTCTGTAAAGACAGTATTGTGAATCTTTCAGCAATTCTCCATATTTATATTGCAGTCTTGCCTGACTTATTTATAGAAGGAATAGATAACACCCTAATACACATTAGAATATACGTGTATGTTTTTTGTGTTTTTTTTTAAGATTAAGTTTTAACAAAAAGTTAATAAACAACTATATCTCTTTTTTTAAATACATATAAGATTCGGAAAATTTATAAATTGTTATTAAAGTTTAACCTGTATTAACTGTATGTGGACGATTTTAGTCACAAATTATGATTAGTTGATTCGTCTGTAAAGACAGTATTGTGAATCGTTCAGCAATTCTCCATATTTATATTGCAGTCTTGCCTGACTTATTTATAGAAGGAATAGATAACACCCTAATACACATTAGAATATACGTGTATGTTTTTTGTGTTTTTTTAAGATTAAGTTTTAACAAAAAGTTAATAAACAACTAATGACTCTTTTTTTTAAATACATATAAGATTCTGAAAATTTATAAATTGTTATTAAAGTTTAACCTGTGTTAACTGTATGTGGACGATTTTAGTCGCAAATTATGATTAGTTGATTCGTCTGTAAAGACAGTATTGTGAATATTTCAGCAATTCTCCATATTTATATATTGCAGTCTTGCCTGACTTATCTATAGAAGTAATAGATAACATCCTAATACAAATTAGAATATACGTGTATGTTTTTTTGTGTTTTTTTTTTAATATTAATTTTTAAAAAAAATTCAATAAAAAACAAATTACTATTTTTTTTCAAATAAATATAAGATTCGGAAATTTTATAAATTGTTACTGAAGTTTAAAATGTGTTAAATGTATGTGGACGATTTTAGTCGCAAATTCTGATTAGTTGATTTGTCTGTAAAGACAGTATTGTGAATCTTTCAGCAATTCTCCATATTTATTTTGCAGTCTTGCCTGACTTATTTATAGAAGGGATAAATAACAAACTGATACACATTAGAATATACGTGTATGTTTTTTTGTGTTTTTTTAAAGATTAAATTTTAACAAAAAGTTAATAAACAACTAATGACTCTTTTTTTTAAATACGTATAAGAATCGGAAAATTTATAAATTGTTATTAAAGTTCAACCTTTGTTAACTGTATGTGGACGATTTTAGTCGCAAATTATGATTAGTTGGTTCGTCTGTAAAGACAGTAATTTGAATCTTTCAGCAATTATCCATAGTTATATTGCAGTCTTGCCTAACTAATTTATATAAGGAATAGATAACACCCTAAAACACATTAGAATATATGTGTATGTTTTTTTAGTTGTTTTTTTTTAAGATTAAGTTTTAACAAAAAGTTAATAAACAACTAATGACTCTTTTTTTTTTAAATACATATAAGATTCGGAAAATTTATAAATTGTTATTAAAGTTTAACCTGTGTTAACTGTATGTGGACGATTTTAGTCGCAAATTATGATTAGTTGGTTCGTCTGTAAAGACAGTATTGTGAATCTTTCAGCAATTCTCCATATTTATATTGCAGTCTTGCCTAACTTATTTATAGAAGGAATAGATAACACCCTAAAACACATTAGAATATATGTGTATGTTTTTTTAGTTGTTTTTTTTTAAGATTAAGTTTTAACAAAAAGTTAATAAACAACTAATGACTCTTTTTTTTTTAAATACATATAATATTCGGAAAATTTATAAATTGTTATTAAATTTTAACCTGTGTCAACTATATGTGGACGATTTTAGTCGCAAATTATGATTAGTTGATTCGTCTGTAAAGACAGTATTGTGAATCTTTCAGCAATTTTCCATATTTATATTGCAGTCTTGCCTGAATTATTTATAGAATGAATAGATAACACCCTAAAAAACATTATAATATACGTGTATGTTTTTTGTGTTTTTTTTTAATATTGATTTTTAAAAAAAATTTACTAAAAAAATAATTAATATTTTTTTTAAAATAAATATAATATTAGGAAAATATATAAATTTTTATTAAGTTTTAACCTGTGTTTAATGTATGTGGACGATTTTAGTCACATATTATGAGTAGTTGATTCGTCTGTAAAGACAGTATTGTGAATCTTTCAGCAATTCTCCATATTTATATTGCAGTCTTGCCTGACTTATTTATAGAAGGAATAGATAACACCCTAATACACATTAGAATATACGTGTATGTTTTTTGTGTTTTTTTTAGATTAAGTTTTAACAAAAAGTTAATGAACTACTAATGACTCTTTTTTTTTAAATACATATAAGATTCGGAAAATATATAACTTGTTATTAAAGTTTAACCTGTGTTAACTGTATGTGGACTATTTTAGTCGCAAATTATGATTAGTTGATTCGTCTGTAAATACAGTATTGTGAAGCTTTAAGAAATTCTCGATATTTATATTGCAGTCTTGCCTGACTTATTTATAGAAGGAATAGATAACACCATAATACACATTAGAATATACGTGTATGTTTTTTTGTTTTTTTTTAAAGATTAAGTTTTAACAAAAAGTTAATAAACAACTAATGACTCTTTTTTTAAAAATACATATAATATTCGGAAAATTTATAAATTGTTATTAAAGTTTAACCTGTGTTAACTGTATGTGGACGATTTTAGTCGCAAATTATGATTAGTTGAATCGTCTGTAAAGACATTAATTTTAATCTTTAAGCAATTATCCATAGTTATATTGAAGTCTTGCCTTACTTATTTATAGAACGAATATATAACACCTTAAAAAAAATTTGAATATATGTGTATGTTTTTTTAGTTGTTTTTTTTTTATTATTAATTTTTTAAAAAAAGTTAATAAACAACTAATGACTCTCTTTTTTAAATACATATAAGATTCGGAAAATTTATAAATTGTTATTAAAGTTTAACCTGTGTTAACTGTATGTGGACGATTTTAGTTGCAAATTATGATTAGTTGATTCGCCTGCAAAGACAGTATTGTGAATCTCTCAGCAATTCTCCACATTTATATTGCAGTCTTGCCTGACTTATTTATAGAAGGAATAGATAACACCCTAATACACATTAGAATATACGTGTATATTTTTTTGTGTTTTTTTAAGATTAAATTTTAACAAAAAGTTAATAAACAACTAATGACTCTTTTTTTAAAAATACATATAAGATTCGGAAAATTTATAAATTGTTATTAAAGTTTAACCTGTGTTAACTGTATGTGGACGATTTTAGTCGCATATTATGATTAGTTGATTCGTCTGTAAAGACAGAATTGTGAATCTTTTAGTAATTATCCATAGTTATATTGCAGTCTTGCAAAAATTATTTAAATAATTAATAGAAACAACCCAAAAATAAAATATATTTTATGTGTATGTTTTTTTAGTTTTTTTTTTTTTTAATATTAATTTTTAAAAAAAATTTAATAAAAAAATAATGACTCTTTTTTTTTAAATACATATAATAGTAGTAAAATTTATAAATTTTTATTAAATTTTAAACTGTGTTAACTGTATGTGGACAATTTTAGTCGCAAATTATGATTAGTTAATTCGTCTGTAAAGACAGTATTGTGAATCTTTCAGCAATTCTCCATATTTATATTGCAGTCTTGCCTGACTTATTTATAGAAGGAATAGATAACACCCTAATACACATTAGAATATACGTGTATGTTTTTTGTGTTTTTTTTTTAAGATTAAATTTTAACAAAAAGTTAATAAACAACTAATGACTCTTTTTTTAAATACATATAAGATTCGGAAAATTTATAAATTGTTATTAAAGTTTAACCTGTGTTAACTGTATGTGGACGATTTTAGTCTCATATTATGATGAGTTGATTCGTCTGTAAAGACAGTATTTTGAATCTTTCAGTAATTATCCATAGTTATATTACAGTCTTTACTAACTTATTTAAATAATTAATATATAACACCATAAACCACATTTGAATATATGTGTATGTTTTTTTAGTTGTTTTTTTTTTAATATTAAGTTTTAACAAAAAGTTAATAAAAAACTAATGACTCTCTTTTTTAAATACATATAATATTAGGAAAATTTTTGAATTGTTATTAAAGTTTAACCTGTGTTAACTGTATGTGGACGATTTTAGTTGCAAATTATGATTAGTTGATTCGTCTGTAAAGACAGTATTGGGAATCTTTCAGCAATTCTCCATATTTATATTGCAGTCTTGCCTGACTTATTTATAGAACGAATAGATAACACACTAAGACACATTAGAATATACGTGTATATTTTTTTGTGTTTTTTTAAGATTAAATTTTAACAAAAAGTTAATAAACAACTAATGACTTTTTTTAAAAATACATATAAGATTTGGAAAATTTATAAATTGTTATTAAAGTTTAACCTGTGTTAACTGTATGTGGACGATTTTAGTCGAAAATTATGATTAGTTGGTTCGTCTGTAAAGACAGTATTGTGAATCTTTTAGCAATTCTCCATAGTTATATTTCATTATTGACTAACTTATTTATAGAAGGAATATATAAAACCCTAAAATACATTAGAATTTAAGTGTATTTTTTTTTATTTTTTTTTTTTAAGATTAAGTTTTAACAAAAAGTTAATAAACAATTAATTACTCTTTTTTTTTAAATACATATAAGATTCGGAAAATTTATGAATTGTTATTAAAGTTTAACCAGTTTTAACTGTATGTGGACAATTTTAGTCGCAAATTATGATTAGTTGATTCGTCTGTAAAGACAGTATTGTGAATCTTTCAGCAATTCTCCATATTTATTTTGCAGTCTTGCCTGACTTATTTATAGAAGGAATAGATAACACCCTAATACACATTAGAATATACGTGTATGTTTTTTGTGTTTTTTTTTAAGATTAAGTTTTAACAAAAAGTTAATAAACAACTAATGACTCTTTTTTTAAATACATATAAGATTCGGAAAATTTATAAATTGTTATTAAAGTTTAACCTGTGTTAACTGTATGTGGACGATTTTAGTCGCAAATTATGATTAGTTGATTCGTCTGTAAATACAGTATTGTGAATCTTTCAGTAATTCTCCATATTTATATTGCAGTCTTGCCTGACTTATTTATAGAAGGAATAGATAACACCATAATACACATTAGAATATACGTGTATGTTTTTTTGTGTTTTTTTATAGATTAAATTTTAACAAAAAGTTAATAAACAACTAATGACTCTTTTTTTAAAAATACATATAAGATTCGGAAAATTTATAAATTGTTATTAAAGTTCAACATGTGTTAACTGTATGTGGACGATTTTAGTCGCAAATTATGATTAGTTGATTCGTCTGTAAAGACAGTATTGTGAATCTTTCTGCAATTCTCCATATTTATATTGCAGTCTTGCCTAACTTATTTAAAGAAGGAATAGATACCACCCTAAAATACATTATAATATATGTGTATGTTTTTTTATTTTTTTTTTCTAAGATTAATTTTTATCAAAAAGTTAATAAAAAACTAATGACTCTTTTTTTTTTAAATACATATAATATTCCGAAATTTATAAATTGTTATTAAAGTTTAACCTGTGTTAACTGTATGTGGACGATTTTAGTCGCAAATTATGATTAGTTGATTCGTCTGTAAAGACAGTATTGTGAATCTTTCAGCAATTCTCCATATTTATATTGTAGTCTTGCCTGACTTATTTATAGAAGGAATAGATAACACCCTAATACACATTAGAATATACGTGTATGTTTTTTGTGTTTTTTTTTAAATACATATAAGATTCGGAAAATTTATAAATTGTTATTAAAGTTTAACCTGTATTAACTGTATGTGGACGATTTTAGTCACAAATTATGATTAGTTGATTCGTCTGTAAAGACAGTATTGTGAATCGTTCAGCAATTCTCCATATTTATATTGCAGTCTTGCCTAACTTATTTATAGAAGGAATAGATAACACCCTAATACACATTAGAATATACGTGTAGGTTTTTTTTGTTTTTTTTAGATTAAGTTTTAACAAAAAGTTAATAAACAACTAATGAATCTTTTTTTTAAATACATATAAGATTCGGAAAATTTATAAATTGTTATTGAAGTTTAACCTGTGTTAACTGTATGTGGACGATTTTAGTCACAAATTAAGATTAGTTGATTTGTCTGTAAAGACAGTATTGTGAATCTTTCAGCAATTCTCCATATTTATATATTGCAGTCTTGCCTGACTTATTTATAGAAGGAATAGATAACACCCTAAAACACATTAGAATATACGTGTATGTTTTTTTGTGTTTTTTTTTAAGATTAAGTTTTAACAAAAAGTTAATAAACAACTAATGACTCTTTTTTTTAAATACATATAAGATTCGGAAAATTTATAAATTGTTATTAAAGTTTAACCTGTGTTAACTGTATGTGGACGATTTTAGTCACAAATTCTGATTAGTTGATTTGTCTTTAAAGAAAGTATTGTGAATCTTTCAGCAATTCTCCATATTTATATTGCAGTCTTGCCTGACTTATTTATAGAAGGAATAAATAACACTCTAATACACATTAGAATATACGTGTATGTTTTTTTGTGTTTTTTTTAAGATTAAGTTTTAACAAAAAGTTGATAAACAACTAATGACTCTTTTTTTAAATACGTATAAGATTTGGAAAATTTATAAATTGTTATTAAATTTTAACCTTTGTTAACTGTATGTGGACGATTTCAGTCGCAAATTATGATTAGTTGATTTGTCTGTAAAGACAGTATTGTGAAGCTTTCAGCAATTCTCCATATTTATATTGCAGTCTTGCCTGACTTATTTATAGAAGGAATAGATAACACCCTAATACACATTACAATATCCGTGTATGTTTTTTTGTGTTTTTTTTTAAGATTAAGTTTTAACAAAAAGTTAATAAACAACTAATCACTCTTTTTTTAAAAATACATATAAGATTCGGAAAATTTATAAATTGTTATTAAAGTTCAAACTGTGTTAACTGTGTGTGGACGATTTTAGTCTCAAATTATGATTAGTTGATTCTTCTGCAAAGACATAATTGTGAATCTTTTAGCAATTATCCATAGTTATATTGCATTCTTTCATAAATTATTTAAATAAGTAATATATACCACCCTAAAATAAATTAGAATTTTTGTGTATGTTTTTTTAGTTGTTTTTTTTTTAATATTTATTTTTTAAAAAAAGTAAATAAAAAAATAATGAATCTTTTTTTTTAAATAAAAATAATATTCGGAAAATTTATAAATTTTTATTAAAGTATAAAATGTGTTAACTGTATGTGGACGATTTTAGTCGCAAATTATGATTAGTTGGTTCGTCTGTAAAGACAGTATTGTGAATCTTTCAGCAATTCTCCATATTTATATTGCAGTCTTGCCTAACTTATTTATAGAAGGAATAGATAACACCCTAAAACACATTAGAATATATGTGTATGTTTTTTTAGTTGTTTTTTTTTAAGATTAAGTTTTAACAAAAAGTTAATAAACAACTAATGACTCTTTTTTTTTAA
Source organism: Artemia sp. Qi Xiang Cuo (assembly GCF_049724085.1). Classification (NCBI taxonomy): domain Eukaryota; kingdom Metazoa; phylum Arthropoda; class Branchiopoda; order Anostraca; family Artemiidae; genus Artemia; species Artemia sp. Qi Xiang Cuo. The sequence continues at coordinate 59,102,480 of NC_142812.1, forward strand.
ATACATATAAGATTCGGAAATTTATAAATTGTTATAAAAGTTTAAACTGTGTTAACTGTATGTGGACGATTTTAGTCGCAAATTATGATTAGTTGATTCGTCTGTAAAGACAGTATTGTGAATCTTTCAGCAATTTTCCATATTTATATTGCAGTCTTGGCCTGACTTATTTATAGAAGGAATAGATAACACCCTAATACACATTAGAATATACGTGTATGTTTTTTGTTTTTTTTTTAAGATTAAGTTTTAACAAAAAGCTAATAAACAACTAATTACTCTTTTTTTTAAATACATATAATATTCGGAAAATTTATAAATTTTTATTGAAGTTTAACCTGTGTTAACTGTATGAGGGCGATTTTAGTCGTAAATTATGATTAGTTGATTCGCCTGCAAATAAAGTATTTGGAAGCTCTCATCAATTCTCCATAGTTCTAATTCAGTATTGCCTAACTTATTTATAGAACGACTAGATAACACCCTAATACACATTAGAATATACGTGTATGTTTTTTGTGTTTTTTTAAGATTAAGTTTTAACAAAAAGTTAATAAACAACTAATGACTCTTTTTTTTAAATACATATAAGATTCGGAAAATTTATAAATTGTTATTAAAGTTTAACCTGTGTTAACTGTATGTGGACGATTTTAGTCGCAAATTATGATTAGTTGATTCGTCTGTAAAGACAGTATTGTGAATCTTTTAGTAATTCTCCATATTTATATTGTAGTTTTGCCTGACTTATTTATAGAAGGAATAGATAACACCCTAATACACATTATAATATACGTGTATGTTTTTTTGTGTTTTTTTTTTAAGATTAAGTTTTAACAAAAAGTTGATAAACAACTAATGACTTTTTTTTTTAAATAAGTATAAGATTCGGAAAATTTATAAATTGTTATTAAAGTTTAACCTTTGTTAACTGTATGTGGGCGATTTTAGTCGCAAATTATGATTAGTTAATTAGTCTGTAAAGACAGTATTGTGAATCTTTCAGCAATTCTCCATATTTATTTTGCAGTCTTGCCTGACTTATTTATAGAAGGGATAAATAACACTCTAATACACATTAGAATATACGTGTATTTTTTTTGTGTTTTTTTTAAGATTAAGTTTTAACAAAAAGTTAATAAACAACTAATGACTCTTTTTTAAAATACATATAAAATTCTGAAAATTTATAAATTGTTATTAAAGTATAACCTGTGTTAACTGTGTGTGAACGATTTTAGTCGTAAATTATGATTAGTTGGTTCGTCTGCAAAGACAGTATTGTGAAGCTTTCAGCAATTTTCCATATTTATAATGCAGTCTTGCCTAAATTATTTATAGAAGGAATAGATAACACCCTAATACACATTAGAATATACGTGTATGTTTTTTTTGTTTTTTTAAGATTAAGTTTTAACAAAAATTTAATGAACTACTAATGACTCTTTTTTTTTAAATACATATAAGATTCGGAAAATTTATGAATTGTTATTAAAGTTTAACCAGTTTTAAGTGTATGTGGACGATTTTAGTCTCAAATCATGATTAGTTAATATGTCTGTAAAGACAGTATTGTGAATCTTTCAGCAATTCTCCCTATTTATATATAGCAGTCTTGCCTTACTTATATATAGAAGGAATATATAACACCCTAAAATACATTCTTATATACGTGTATGTTTTTTTGTGTTTTTTTTTTAAGATTAAGTTTTAAAAAAAAGTTAATAAAAAAATAATGACTCTTTTTTTTCAAATAAAAAAAATATTCGTAAATTTTATAAATTGTTATTGAGTTTTAAACTGTGTTAAATGTATGTGGACGATTTTATTCAAAAATTATGATTAGTTGATTTGTCTTTATAGATAGTTGTGTGAATATTTCATCAATTCTCCATATTTATTTTTCAGTCTTGCCTGACTTATTTATAGAATGGATAAATAACACTCTGATACACATTAGAATATACGTGTATGTTTTTTTGTTTTTTTTTTAAGATTAAATTTTAACAAAAAGTTAATGAACTACTAATGACTCTTTTTTTTTCAAATAAGTATGAGATTCGGAAAATTTATAAATTGTTATTAAATTATAACATTTGTTAAGTGTATGAGGACGATTTCAGTCTCAAATTAATATTAGTTAACTTGTCTGTAAAGACAGTATTGTGAAGCTTTCAGCAATTCTCCATATTTATATTGCAGTCTTGCCTGACTTATTTATAGAAGGAATAGATAACATCCTAATACACATTAGAATATACGTGTATGTTTTTTTGTGTTTTTTTTTTTAAGATTAAGTTTTAACAAAAAGTTAATAAACAACTGATTACTCTATTTTTAAAAATACATATACGATTTGGAAATTTTATAACTTTTTATTAAAGTACATCCTTTGTTGTCTTTTATTTGTATATTTTATTATCTTATTATGTTGAGTTAGTTCTTATTCAAATACTACTATTTGAATATATAATAACTTATACATCGATATAATGCATTAGATACGATATGATTTAAATAAGTACTATGTAAAAAAAAAAATCAAATTCGAATATATGTGTATGTTTTTTTAGTTGTTTTTTTTTTTAATATTAATTTTTAAAAAAAATTTAAAAAAAAAATATCTAATATTTTCTTTTAAATACATATAAGATTCGGAAAAATTATAAATTTTTATTGAATTTTAAACTGTGTTAACTGTATGTGGACGATTTTAGTCGCAAATTATGATTAGTTGGTTCGTCTGTAAAGACAGTATTGTGAATCTTTCAGCAATTATCCATATTTATATTGCAGTCTTGCCTAACTTATTTATAGAAGGAATAGATAACACCCTAAAATACATTAGAATATATGTGTATGTTTTTTTAGTTGTTTTTTTTAAGATTAAGTTTTAACAAAAAGTTAATAAACAACTAATGACTCTTTTTTTAAATACATATAAGATTCGGAAAATTTATAAATTGTTATTAAAGTTTAACCTGTGTTAACTGTATGTGGACGATTTTAGTCGCAAATTATGATTAGTTGATTCGTCTGTAAAGACAGTATTGTGAATCTTTCAGCAATTTTCCATATTTATATTGCAGTCTTGGCATGAGTTATTTATAGAAGGAATAGATAACACCCTAATACACATTAGAATATACGTGTATGTTTTTTGTGTTTTTTTTTTTAAGATTAATTTTTAACAAAAAGTTAATAAACAACTAATTACTCTTTTTTTTAAAATACATATTATATTCGGAAAATTTATAAATTGTTATTAAAGTTTAACCTGTGTTAACTGTATGTGGACGATTTTAGTCACAAATTATGATTAGTTGATTCGTCTGTAAAGACAGTATTGTGAATCTTTCAGCAATTCTCCATATTTATTTTGTAGTCTTGCCTGACTTATTTGTAGAAGGAATAGATAACACCCTAATACACATTAGAATATACGTGTATGTTTTTTGTGTTTTTTTTTTTTAAGATTAAGTTTTAAAAAAAAGTTAATAAAAAACTAATGACTCTTTTTTTTTAAATACATATAAGATTCGGAAAATTTATAAATTTTTATTAAAGTTTAACCTGTATTAACTGTATGTGGACGATTTTAGTCGCAAATTATGATTAGTTGATTCGTCTGTAAAGACAGTATTGTGAATCTTTCAGCAATTCTCCATATTTATATTGCAGTCTTGCCTTACTTATTTATAGAAGGAATAGATAACACCCTAATACACATTAGAATTTGCGTGTATGTTTTTTTGTGTTTTTTTTAAGATTAAGTTTTAACAAAAAGTTAATAATCAACTAATGACTCTTTTTTTTAAATACATATAAGATTCGGAAAATTTATAAATTGTAATTAAAGTTTAACCTGTGTTAACTGTATGTGGACGATTTTAGTCTCAAATTATGATTAGTTGATTCGTCTGTAAAGACAGTATTGTGAAGCGTTCAGCAATTCTCCATATTTATATTGCATTCTTGCCTTACTTATTTATAGAAGTAATATATAACATCCTAAAAAAAATTAGAATACCCGTGTATGTTTTTTTGTGTTTTTTTTTTAATATTAAATTTTAAAAAAAATACAATAAAAAAAAGACCAATCTTTTTTTTAAAATGAATATCATAGTCGGAAAATAAATAAATTGTTATTGAATTACTACCTGTGTTAACTGTATTTGGACGATTTTAGTCGTACATTACGATTAGTTTATTCGTCTGGAATGACAGTAATTTGAATCTTTAAGCAATTCTCCATATTTCTATTGCAGTCTTGCCTGACTTATTTATAGAAAGAATAGATAACACCCTAATACACATTAGAATATACGTGTATTTTTTTGTGTTTTTTTTTAAGATTAAGTTTTAACAAAAAGTTAATAAACAACTAATGACTCTTTTTTTTAAAAATACATATAAGATTCGGAAAATTTATAAATTGTTATTAAAGTTTAACCTGTGTTAACTGTGTGTGGACGATTTTATTCTCAAATTATGATTAGTTGATTCGTCTGTAAAGACAGTATTCTGAATCTTTCAGCAATTCTCCATATTTATATTGCAGTCTTGACTGAATTATTTATAAATGGAATAGATAACACCCTTAAACACATTAGAATATATGTGTATGTTTTTTGTGTTTTTTCTAAGATTAAGTTTTAACAAAAAGTTAATGAAATACTAATGATTCTTTTTTTTTAAATACATTTGAGATTCGGAAATTTATGAATTGTTATTAAAGTTTAACCATTTTTAACTGTATGTGGAAGATTTTAGTCGCAAATTACGATTAGTTAATTTGTCTGTAAAGACAGTATTGTGAAGCTTTCAGCAATTCTCCATATTTATATTGCAGTCTTGCCGGACTTATTTATAGAAGGAATATATAACATCCTAATACACATTAGAATATACGTGTATGTTTTTTTGTGTTTTTTTTTTAAGATTAAGTTTTAACAAAAAGTTAATAAACAACTAATGACTCTTTTTTTTTTAAATACATATAAGATTCGGAAAATTTATAAATTGTTATTAAAGTTTAACCTGTGTTAACTGTATGTGGACGATTTTAGTCACAAATTATGATTAGTTGATTCGTCTGTAAAGACAGTATTGTGAATCTTTCATCAATTCTCCAGATTTATATTGCAGTCTTGCCTGACTTATTTATAGAAGGAATAGATAACACCCTAATACACATTAGAATATACGTGTGTTTTTTTGTGTTTTTTTTAAGATTAAGTTTTAACAAAAAGTTAATAAACAACTAATGACTCTTTTTTTTTAAATACATATAAGATTCGGAAAATTTATAAATTGTTATTAAAGTTTAACCTGTGTTAACTGTATGCGGACGATTTTAGTCGTAAATTATGATTAGTTGATTCGTCTGCAAAGACAGTATTGTGAAGCTTTCAGCAATTCTCCATATTTATATTGAAGTCTTGCCTAACTTATTTATAGAAGGAATAAATAACACTCTAAAACACATTAGAATATACGTTTATGTTTTTTTGTGTTTTTTTTAAGATTAAATTTTAACAAAAAGTTAATAAACAACTAATTACTCTTTTTTTTAAATACATATAAGAATAGGAAAATTTATAAATTGTTATTAAAGTTTAACATGTGTTAACTGTATGAGGACGATTTTAGTCACAAATTATGAGTAGTTGATTCGTCTGTAAAGACAGTATTGTGAATCTTTCAGCAATTCTCCATATTTATTTTGCAGTCTTGCCTGACTTATTTATAGAAGGGATAAATAACACTCTAATACACATTAAAATATACGTGTATTTTTTTTTTGTTTTTTTTAAGATTAAGTTTTAACAAAAAGTTAATAAACAACTAATGACTCTTTTTTTTTAAATAAATATAAGATTCGGAAAATTTATAAATTGTTATTAAAGTTTAACCTGTATTAACTGTATGTGGACGATTTTAGTCGCAAATTATGATTAGTTGATTCGTCTGTAAAGACAGTATTGTGAATCTTTCAGCAATTCTCCATATTTATATTGCAGTCTTGCCTTACTTATTTATAGAATTAATAGATAACACCCTAATACACATTAGAATATGCGTGTATGTTTTTTTGTGTTTTTTTTAAGATTAAGTTTTAACAAAAAGTTAATAATCAACTAATGACTCTTTTTTTTTAAATAAATAGAAGATTCGGAAAATTTATAAATTGTTATTAAAGTTTAAACTGTATTAACTGTATGTGGACGATTTTAGTCACAAATTATGATTAGTTGATTCGTCTGTAAAGACAGTATTGTGAATCGTTCAGCAATTCTCCATATTTATTTTGCAGTCTTGCCTGACTTATTTATATAAGGGATAAATAACACCCTAAGACACATTAAAATATACGTGTATTTTTTTTGTGTTTTTTTTAGATTAAATTTTAACAAAAAGTTAATAAACAACTAATTACTCTTTTTTTTTATATACGTATAAGATTCTGAAAATTTATAAAGTTTTATTGAAGTTTAAAATTTGTGAAATGTATGAGGGCGATTTCAGTCGCAAATAAAGATTAGTTTATTCTTCTGCAAATACAGCATTGAGAAGCTCTAATAAATTCTCCATAGTTATAATTCAGTCTTGCCTAAATTATTTAAAGAAGGAATAGATAACACCCTAAAACACATTAGAATTTACGTGTATGTTTTTTTGTGTTTTTTTTAAGATTAAGTTTTAACAAAAATTTAATAAACAACTAATGACTCTTTTTTTTTAAATACATATAAGATTCGGAAAATTTATAAATTGTTATTAAAGTTTAACCTGTGTTAACTGTATGTGGACGATTTTAGTCACAAATTATGATTAGTTGATTCGTCTGTAAAGACAGTATTGTGAATCTTTCAGCAATTCTCCATATTTATATTGCAGTCTTGCCTTACTTATTTATAGAAGGAATAGATAACACCCTAATACACATTAGAATATACGTGTATGTTTTTTTTGTTTTTTTTTTTTAATATTAAGTTTTAAAAAAAAGTTAATAAAAAACTAATGACTCTTTTTTTTTAAATACATATAATATTCGGAAAATTTATAAATTTTACTAAAGTTTAACCTGTTTTAACTGTATGTGGACGATTTTAGTCGCAAATTATGATTAGTTAATTCGTCTGCAAAGACAGTATTGTGAATCTTTCAGCAATTCTCCATATTTCTATTGCAGTCTTGCCTGACTTATTTATAGAAAGAATAGATAACACCCTAATACAAATTATAATATACGTGTATTTTTTTGTGTTTTTTTTTAAGATTAAATTTTAACAAAAATTTAATAAACAACTAATGACTCTTTTTTTAAAAATACATATAAGATTCGGAAAATTTATAAATTGTTATTAAAGTTTAAGCTGTGTTAACTGTATGTGGACGATTTTAGTCGTAAATTATGATTAGTTGATTCGTCTGTAAAGACAGTATTGTGAATCTTTCAGCAATTCTCCATATTTATATTGCAGTCTTGCCTGACTTATTTATAGAAGGAATAGATAACATCCTAATACACATTAGAATATACGTGTATGTTTTTTTGTGTTTTTTTTTAAGATTAAGTTTTAACAAAAATTTAATAAACAACTTATGACTCTTTTTTTTTTAAATACATAAAAGATTCGGAAATTTTATAAATTGTTATTAAAGTTTAACCTGTGTTAACTATATGTCGACGATTTTAGTCGCAAATTATGATTAGTTGATTTGTCTGTAAAGACAGTATTGTGAATCTTTCATCAATTCTCCAGATTTATATTGCAGTCTTGCCTGACTTATTTATAGAAGGAATATATAACACCCTAATACACATTAGAATATACGTGTGTTTTTTTGTGTTTTTTTTAAGATTAAGTTTTAACAAAAAGTTAATAAACAACTAATGACTCTTTTTTTTTTAATACATATAAGATTCGGAAAATTTATAAATTGTTATTAAATTTTAACCTGTGTTAACTGTATGTGGACGATTTTAGTCTCAAATTATGATTAGTTGATTCGTCTGTAAAGACAGTATTGTGAATCTTTCAGCAATTCTCCATATTTATATTGCAGTCTTGCCTAACTTATTTATAAAAGGAATAGATAACACCCTAATACACATTATAATATACGTGTATGTTTTTATGTGTTTTTTTTTAATATTAAGTATTAAAAAAAATTTAATAAACAACTTATGTATCTTTTTTTTTTAAATAAATAAAATATTCGGAAATTTTTTAAATTTTTATTAAATTTTAAAATGTATTAAATATATGTGGACGATTTTATTAGCAAATTATGAGTATTTGATTCGTCTGTAAAGAAAGTATTGTGAATCTTTCAGCAATTCTCCATATTTATATTGAAGTCTTGCCTTACTTATTTATAGAAGTAATAGATAACACCCTAATACACATTAGAATTTGCGTGTATGTTTTTTTGTGTTTTTTTTAAGATTAAGTTTTAACAAAAAGTTAATAATCAACTAATGACTCTTTTTTTTTAAATACATATAAGATTCGGAAAATTTATAAATTGTAATTAAAGTTTAACCTGTGTTAACTGTATGTGGACGATTTTAGTCACAAATTATGATTAGTTGATTCGTCTGTAAAGACAGTATTGTGAATCGTTCAGCAATTCTCCATATTTATATTGCAGTCTTGCCTGACTTATTTATAGAAGGAATAGATAACACCCTAATACACATTAGAATATACGAGTATTTTTTTTGTGTTTTTTTTAAGATTAAGTTTTAACAAAAAGTTAATAAACAACTAATGACTCTTTTTTTTTAAATACATATAATATACGGAAAATTTATAAATTGTTATTAAAGTTTAACCTGTATTAACTGTATGAGGGCGATTTTAGTCGCAAATTATGATTAGTTGATTCGTCTGTAAAGACAGTATTGTGAATCTTTCAGCAATTCTCCATATTTATATTGAAGTCTTGCCTTACTTATTTATAGAAGGAATAGATAACACCCTAATACACATTAGAATATGCGTGTATGTTTTTTTGTGTTTTTTTTTTAAGATTAAGTTTTAAAAAAAAGTTAATAAAAAACTAATGAATCTTTTTTTTTAAATACATATAAGATTCGGAAAATTTATAAATTGTAATTAAAGTTTAACCTGTGTTAACTGTATGTGGACGATTTTAGTCACAAATTATGATTAGTTGATTCGTCTGTAAAGACAGTATTGTTAATCTTTCAGCAATTCTCCATATTTATATTGCAGTCTTGCCTGACTTATTTATAGAAGGAATAGATAACATCATAATAAAAATTAGAATATACGTGTATTTTTTTTTGTTTTTTTTTTTTTAAGATTAAGTTTTAACAAAAATTTAATAAAAAACTAATCACTATTTTTTTTATAATAAATATAAGATTCGGAAATTTTATGAATTTTTATTAAATTTTAACATGTGTCAACTGTATGTGGACGATTTTAGTCGCAAATTATAATTAGTTAATTCGTCTGTAAAGACAGTATTGTGAATCTTTCAGCAATTCTCCATATTTCTATTGCAGTCTTGCCTGACTTATTTATAGAAAGAATAGATAACACCCTAATACACATTATAATATACGTGTATGTTTTTGTTTTTTTTTTTAAATATTAAGTTTTAACAAAAAGTTAATAAACAACTAATGACTCTTTTTTTAAAAATACATATAAGATTCGGAAAATTTATAAATTGTTATTAAAGTTTAACCTGTGTTAACTGTATGTCGACGATTTTATTCGTAAATTATGATTAGTTGATTCGTCTGTAAAGACAGTATTCTGAATCTTTCAGCAATTCTCCATATTTATATAGCAGTTTTGCCGGACTTATTTATAGAAGGAATAGATAACACCCTTATACACATTAGAATATACGTGTATGTTTTTTTGTGTTTTTTTTAAGATTAAGTTTTAACAAAAATCTAATAAACAACTAATGATTCTTTTTTTTTAAATACATATGAGATTCGGAAAATTTATAAATTGTTATTAAAGTTTAACCTGTTTTAAGTGTATGTGGACGATTTTAGTCGCAAATTATGATTAGTTGATTTGTCTGTAAAGACAGTTTTGTGAATCTTTCAGCAATTCTCCAGATTTATATTGCAGTCTTGCCTGACTTATTTATAGAAGGAATATATAACACCCTAATACACATTAGAATATACGTGTGTTTTTTTGTGTTTTTTTTTAAGATTAAGTTTTAACAAAAAGTTAATAAACAACTAATGACTCTTTTTTTTTAAATACATATAAGATTCGGAAAATTTATAAATTGTTATTAAATTTTAACCTGTGTTAACTGTATGCGGACGATTTTAGTCGCAAATTATGATTAGTTGATTCGTCTGTAAAGACAGTATTGTGAATCTTTCAGCAATTCTCCATATTTATATATTGCAGTCTTGCCTGACTTATTTATAAAAGTAATAGATAACACCCTAATACAAATTATAATATAGGTGTATGTTTTTTTGTGTTTTTTTTTAATATTAATTATTAAAAAAAATCCAATAAACAACTTATGACTCTTTTTTTTTAAATACATATGATTCGGAAATTTTATGAATTTTTATTAAATTTTAAACATTTTTAACTTTATTTGGAAGATTTTAGTCGCAAATTATGAGTAGTTGATTCGTCTGTAAAGACAGTATTGTGAATCTTTCAGCAATTCTCCATATTTATATTGCAGTCTTGCCTGACTTATTTATAGAAGGAATAGATAACACCATAATACACATTAGAATATACGTGTGTTTTTTTGTGTTTTTTTTTAATATTAAGTTTTAACAAAAAGTTAATAAACAACTAACGACTCTTTTTTTTTCAAATACATATAAGATTAGGAAAATTTATGAATTTTTATTAAATTTTAAACAGTGTTAACTGTATGTGGACGATTTTAGTCGCAAATTATGATTAGTTGATTCGTCTGTAAAGACAGTATTGTGAATCTTTCAGTAATTCTCCATATTTATATTGCAGTCTTGCCTGACTTATTTATAGAAGGAATAGATAACACCCTATTACACATTAGAATATACGTGTATGTTTTTTTGTGTTTTTTTAAGATTAAGTTTTAACAAAAAGTTAATAAACAACTAATGACTCTTTTTTTTTTAAATACATATAAGATTCGGAAAATTTATAAATTGTTATTAAAGTTTAACCTGTGTTAACTGTATGTCGACGATTTTATTCGAAAATTATGATTAGTTGATTAGTCTGAAAAGACAGTATTCTGAATCTTTCAGTAATTCTCCATATTTATATTGCAGTCTTGCCTGACTTATTTATAGAAGGAATAGATAACATTCTAATACACATTAGAATATACGTGTATGTTTTTTTGTGTTTTTTTTAAGATTAAGTTTTAACAAAAAGTTGATAAACAACTGATGACTCTTTTTTTAAATACATATAAGATTTGGAAAATTTATAAATTGTTATTAAATTTTAACCTGTGTTAACTGTATGTGGACGATTTTAGTCGCAAATTATGATTAGTTGATTCGTCTGTATGTTTTTTTAGTTGTTTTTTTTAGATTAAGTTTTAACAAAAAGTTAATAAATAACTAATGGCTCTTTTTTTTATAGTACATATAAGACTCGGAAAATTCATAACTTGTTATTAAAGTTAGATTCATTTCAAAGAAACAAAAAAAGAAAACTCAATGAAGAAAATAGACGAAACAAGACTTTGGCCAGTACCGAAAAGAAAAAAAAAAAACGACGTAGATATTTCGCTTGTATAAAAACGAGACGTTTTCAGCGTTAAAGAAACAAAGATTAAAAAACTAAAATAAATTAAAAACACATAAAAAAACACCACCAATATTAAACTACAATTGTCGTAACAATCCACTATGATTGCTGTTACTAATAGAGTCACTTCGATGAATGCGCCAAAGCAAATGAAGATCTTTCATTAGAATTATTTATTACCAAAAACTACAATGATAGCCACGACCAAGGCCAGACTAAATGGGTTTATTTTTTGCAATCCAAATAAGGACCAATTTCTGGTTAAAAAGGATGACAAAAAAAAACGGTGCAAAAAAATTGAATGGTAATTTGTTCTGCATTTGGGCGGCACTAATTAGTTTTTGTGACGTGTTTGGGCACTGAATGGTGCAGGGGAAGGGAGTGAACGATCTATTTTGGAGGAAAGAACGGAGTTTCCGTACTTGCGCATAGATCATATATTTTCTTCATAAATCATATGAATATGGAAATTTCATAAATCATATATAAAATCATATATTTTTTATATGTTCTGTTTATTATTTCTAGAACGATGAAAGGTTATCGAACAATGGAAGGTGCTCAATCTCTTATTTATCGACTTAAGCTGACAGAAGTACTTGAAAAGCGAGGTAAATTTGCCGAAGCAGAACAATTAAGAAAAGTAAGAATATTAATTCATATTATTATTATTATTATTATTATTATTATTATGTGGATATACAATTGTTTCATCACGTATAGATTCGCTGGCTCCTGATGTGATTGGTATTGAAACCTCTCGTGGGCTTATCAAGAGACCAGAAAAAGGACACATTCGATACCTAGGGGTTTTAATCGACGAAAACCTCTCGTTCAAACACCACATAGCAAGTGTCGAAACGAAGCTTTCAAGGAACCTTGGAATCTTGAGAAAACTCAGTCACCATTTCCCTAAAAAAATACTGATCCTGATTTACAATGTAGTTATCAAGCCTCACATTCAATATTGTTCTACAGTTTGGCAATCTAATTTCAAGACAAATTTACAGGGACTAAACTCACTTCACAACAAAGCACTTCAAATTTTAGGCCCAGCACCGAACAGACAATCAATGGCATCACTTTACAGACTATCTTGCACCGTTTTTTATTTTAAATATTTTTCAGGAACGGTCCCATCACCATTTAAAGGCTTATTCACACTAGCATCACAAATCCATAGTTTAAATTCACGATCGTCATCAGACATTTATATACCCCCGACACCGACAGCTAGGTCGGAATTTTCTCCTGGAATTGCGTGTGCTAGAGAGTCGAATGCACTTCCGCAAGAGCTGAAGTCGTATAGGTCTCTGGGATCCTTTAAAAAGAATGTAAAAAAATATCTAAAAGATTAAAAATTTATTTACTAGATTTATTTTATTATTATTATGTTTAGAATTTTTTGATATTATTATTATTTATTATATTTTAGTTTGATACTTCAAGGGGTTTGAACGGAGAAGTTGTGTTAAATTTATTGTTATTTGATGGCGGTTCGGGGTGGAAGTTGGAGAGGACACGAGGCCACACTGTATTTAGAGTGTGCAATTATTACGGGGCCCAAACGTGCATCAATGCACAAGGAGTTGAGTATTTTATATATTTTTTTTTTAAATTAAAACCCGTATTGAACTTGAAATAAAAAATAGAGAGGGGGCATTGTCCCCCTACTCAATTGATTCCTCAAAAAGTACTAAGGATTATTAAAAATTTTGAGGGATCGATTTTGAGGGATTTTGAGGGAACGATTTTGAGGGAACGAAAGGAGTATTTATAAATGACAAAACAGCTGAGGAATTAAAATTGTTTTCTATTACATTACATTTACCTTTTATTAAAATTAATAAAAAGCCAATGAGGATCTTCCTACGTCTTAATGCTAGAATATGACAAATAGTCTAAGGTGTTCCATACTATTTATTGGATTAATAAAAAATATTCATAATTTTTAAATTAATAGTTAAAATGTCACACTTATAATTTTTGTTTCCAAGTAATTCTCAAGGTTTGACAGTCAAATATTCAATAGCCAAAAACAAGATAATAAATAAATATAATAAAAAAATTAACCACTATTCAAAATTCAAGTGCATGTGACGATCTTTTATTTAGTGGAATTTTCAAATTCGTGGTTAAAATAACACAACAACAACCCTGCTTTCAAGTACAATATAATAAAAAGAAATTTGCTAGACTTGATATTGAAACAGGAAAAAAGAAAGAAAAGTATCTAGTAGTACAATAGACAGAAAGTTTTGTTGTTAAAAGAAAAGTCGAAGAAGTTGAAGTATTCTTTATTTATTATTATTATTTTATATTTTTTATTTATTATTATATTACTTATAATATGCGATATTAATATAATACAATATATTAAGATATATAATATATTATTTATTATTTTTTTATTATTATTTATTAATAGTGTAAATCTGAGGGTGGGTAAGGTTATGATTATAAAATGCAAATTTTTAGAAAGATTTTATAGTATCCCTACAAAAGATTAACCATTAGAAAATAATAAAACAAGCTTTCATTTTTTTTTTTATGTTTTGTATGTATAATAGTTCCTTCTCGTTTGATGGTAATCTCGGTCCTGAATGTGAAAAATCCTTGGGCTGGAAGTCTGAAACAAACTTTTACTATTCTCCTAGCTTGGCTAATCCTAAAAAATATTTAAAAAAACAATTTAGCTGAATATTATCAATTTGCCCAATAATGATATTAGCATTAATTAAATCTGAACGCTTACTCTGAAATCTGAGGGAAGGGATTTGATGCCCGTGGAGCCTTCGGAATTTGTGATTTATTTTAAGGTATATTTCCTATTTGGTATTCATTAGGAAGGTACTCAAACGTCTTTCTACTCTGATTTCTCCAGAATTAATCAACTTAATTATACTCGATTAAATTAAGTAAATTAATTAATTGTAGACTGAATTTATCTACAATTCATTCGGTTGCTTAATTCATGAACAATTGCTTAATTAGTTCAAATAATTGACTTTTTTTTCGTATTTGCCAGGGGCTATTCATTTTTTTTCTAGTCATTTTCATGCTTCGTTTTTCAGGAATATAAATATAATAAAATAATCTCATAAAATTAAAACTATAGGTGCGTAATGATGGCTGCTTCATCAAAGAGTTCCTAGTAATGAACTGTAAGTAAACCATGACAAAGCTAATAGTAACCGTAATTCTAAAAATAAGAGTTTTGATAATAGTGTCTGCATCAAAATAATCGTATTTTTATAGTAATCCTTAATATGTAAAATTCGTGAAATATAAAGTTACGAGCTTGAAAAATTCGTCTGATTTCCAAAGAGGAGAGGGGAGGGGAGGCTTATACCACCAAAAAGGAAAGGGGTGTAGGTGAAAATTACATAACCAAATTCAGCATTTTACATGATCATGATCAGAGAAACGCAGTGGTTTATAAGAGATTTTTAGGTCAGAGCAAAAAAAAAAAGATCTAGGAAACATATAACATAGCGACTAGGCAAGTTTCTTGGAGTAATCCAGGTCATCTTTAGCTGAATATCTTTAGCGGAATTTTGGTGTAAGCCGTTTTTTCTCATCATTATATCTGATTATGTTTCTCTGTAGTATTGAACTCTGGAACATTTGTGCATAGTATGAGAGGGATTAAGGCAATTCAGTAAGAAAAATTACGGAAAACTGCGGGAATTTTTTTTTTTTAGTGGAATACTAATTTGCATCTTTATATTTTATTATGTTTCTCTATTGTAGGAAGCATTGAATTCTAGAAGTGTTCTGCATAGTATGAGAGGGATTAAGGCAATGCAACAAGAAAAATTACGAAAAAAAAAATCATTAGCGGTATTTTAATGTTTTCCGTTTTTTTTTCTTTTATAAAATTAATTTTTTATTATGTTTCTCTATTATAGGAAGTTTTGAATTCTGGAAATGTTATGCATAGTATGAGAGGGATTAAGATAATGCAACAAGAAAAATTACGAATTGTCAGGATTGATTGTCTTAGCCGCTTGGGGATTGCTGCATACAACGCTTGGCTGGAAAACCAGGGTAGGAGTTTCCTCTATTCTAGTTTGATCTTAGTGTCTATGTAGTGGTGAAGACCTGAACTAATATTTGAAGAAGTTATTGCAAATAACTTATTCCACAAGCATTGCAAAAAATAACTGGAATTTAACCAACATTTTTGTGAATAAAGCTGTGAGGGTGTAATTTAAGGTCACGATGGAAGGGGTGCCCTAAGGGGGAAGGGCTGCCTGAGATATCGGATGAACCTAAAAGGTATAAGAAAATTGAAATGTAGTATACCTCTATTTTTATACCCTGGTATATTTTGGAATGCTCAATTTTTATACAATATTAATAATTTAATTTTTTTGAAGAAGTTATTTTATTAATAAAAGACTAGGTGACATTAGATAAATTATGAGATATTTGTAAAGAAAATTTGAAGGTCACCGAGAGGAGAGGAGGTGGGATTAAAAAAAAAAAGCTGTGAGGTTAGATGCATTATCAAATTTTGAAAAAAAAAACGATCAGGAATACTAATTTGCGAAAACTTAGAGGAGGGAGGGTTAAGAATTTTTCAATCTTTTTAATGGAAAATTAAAAAAAATACCATTTTTAATGGTATAGTACTATTTTTATGGTACAATTACTATTTTTAATGGTATAATATCAATGGTATAAATACCATTTTTTAAATGGTATTTTCAAAATCTAAAGAGGGGGTTGATTTGTTCCTTTTTCAATGAAAACAGCAAAAAGTTCTTTTTCTAAATGAAAGGTGAGTCTATCCCCCCCTCTCCATTCCCCTTTTAGTGCTCCTAAAACTTATCAAAAGTTTGTGATTTTTTTTTCTCTGTTTGAAGATTCGTTGCTAAAGACTTTGTTTTAATTATAAACTCCCTGTTTGGGACTATTTTTGTGTTTTTGTGTTCTTGGGTCTATTCTAAATTCTTATATAAATTTATTACTTTCTGCTTTTTCTTGCAGTTTATGTTGATTTAAAAAAAAATTGCACGAATTTTGAATTTGTAAAATTTATTAAAATTCACTCAAGAATTATTGCCGCCAAAATTTTCAATTTGCTGCCTCACATATGCTGTCACTCCGATCCCAACGAATATCATGATTACCACATTCATAATCCTCATTTTTCGCCTCCCCCCCTCTCATTATGAGCAAGCTACCCCACCCAACACCACATCCACTAGATCATTGTGATCATCTTAAAATCAAACATCCCCTCCACTGTCTCTCCAAATTGCTGTCATTTGATCTCTGCTGCGTTTGCTTGGTTTTCTTATTTGATAATTACTACTGCATTCTTTCACCACTTGGCCCATTTCAAAGTTGAACTGGAGTATCATTAATTTATACGATATTAACATATGTTGATTTATATTAATATCACTCTGTGGAATAATTTACTAGATCTTTAAACTATAGAGAAAATTCAACCAACTGACCAAGCCTCACTAGGTCACTTGGTAGAGTTTGTTATCAATAAGATTCTTAAGAAAGGGGTTGTGGAGTCGAGCCCCACTTGACATTTTCTTCCCATAGGCAAAAGGTAAGAACATCAGGATTATTTCTTCTTTTCTGCCACCATTGATTCCATAAGGTTGTCATTATTGTCATTTTTCACCCACTCCATTCTCATCATGAGCACGCTCATGATGTTCGGTATTGGGTGGGAGCACCTACCCAATACCATATCCACCGGGATCATTGCGATGATATTGTTGTGAAGTGTGTTTTATGTTATTTGGGTGATGTAGTTGTCGTAGATGCCTTTATTCTCCCTTTATAGGGGAGATAAACTATGGCCCTAAGGTAATTAAACTTTGGTAGCGTGCCTTAGGCTATGACCGGACTAATGAGGCGTACCAGATGGGTCTGTTCGAGGAGCTAAAGGTAGATCATAGAGAGGTTTGCTATGATGCAATACTTTTATTCAATTAACGTAGAATAATACTAGATATATACTTTTTACTGGGACTGGCTGTCCAAAGTAGACCACAAGTCTCGGAAAACTACAATAATGTATAATAGGATACTTAGATACTTACAATGATCCGACAAGATTCCAAGGTCTCTCTAAAAACAACGGACCAGAGGTCAGTCCGGTATAAAATTAGTATCCGTCTAAATCTGCCCCTTCCCATAAAATGTATCTTTTACACATTTTTATCAACCACACTTTCCTTTACCCAACCCATGTAATAGCTAGAAAGTGGTGATTTCTCAATTTCCCGTTAAGCAGAAACTTGGCAGGATATGTTCCTTATCTTAATAAAAAGTGGTATTTCTAAACTTTGTATTTGCGTCTTAATATATTTTTACTAAATTCCAAATTGACTAAATTAGAAGCTTTACCACAATATTAAAATTAAACATCACCTCCAGTGTCTCTCAAAATTGCTGTTATTTGACCTCTACTGTGTTCTCTTAGTTTTCTTTTATGATGATTAAATAAAAAAAACAAGTTTTTTTAACTGAAAGTAAGGAACGACGTTAAAACTTAAAACGAACAGAAATTATTCCGTATATGAAGGGGGCTGTCCCCTCCTCAACGCCTTGCTCATTCCGCTAAAGTTTTTATTGTTTAAAAAAAAATAAGAGTTGTGAGAAAGCCAAACTTTAGCGCAAAGAGCGAGGCGTTGAGGAGGGGACAGCCCCTTTCATATACGGAATAATTTCTGTTCGTTTTAAGTTTTAACGTCGTTCCTTACTTTCAGTTAAAAAAATTAGTTTTTTTATTTAATTTTTAACGTTTTTGATTTAATGCAGGTTTTGATTTTGGCTCACAGTACATGAATAATTAAAACAAAATTTGCATATTAATTTTACTTTTATTTGGTTAAATGGCTTTCTCGAAACTTGTTTAATTTTATTTACGAACGTTTTATTAGTAATAAATTTACGTAAGTTACCAATTACCTGGCGCTACGAACTTCTATATTCATTTATCTTTAATACGTATAATAGGGGGCTTGCCACCTATTCAATCTCACGCTCTTTAAGCCAAAGTTTGAATTTTGTTCCAATTCTTTAAAAATGACCCCTTAATCACAAAGGCCGCTATTTAGAATAAATTAATTAAAAATAGCTTTCCGAAAAAATCAGTTTTTCAAAGAAAAGTAAAGGCTATTTTAAACTTAAGCTCAGCAGATACAAATACCTTTTAAAATTCAAACTCAAAACGACCAGAAATAACTACTAAAGAATAAACGAAACCCAAAACGAACAGAAATGAAATAAATAATCATAGCAAAAACATAAAACAAGTAACAATTTAAATGAATAACTAGATCTTAAAGGGAGGAATTCTTAGATTTAATATGAAAATCAAGCTTAAGATGAAAAAAAATATTTTCCTATTGAAGTACAATTGAAACTTAAACCGAACAGAAATTAAATAAACAATCAATATAAACAAAGATACAATAGATATTAATGTAAATGAATAAATAAATCTTAAAAAGATTGAAACTTGAATCGAATATGCAAACTAAGCTTGAAAGAATCAAAAATCACCACAAACAAGAGTTTGAGTATGACCTCCTTCTCTCACTGTAAAAGTCTAAAACCTACTGCGTCATTGGCGCTATACTGAAAACCAATTTTGTGACACAGATTTTCTTTTGTACTTATCTCTGAAAATAAACATTAAAATTATAGTAACATTTTGAACTGATAAGCTTTCAATAATTAATATCATTATACATCAAATATTCAGTTTAATTTATTAGCTCTTTTTAAAGTTATTAAAGACGAATATAGTTTCCCTACAAACAAGTGATTGGATACTGCCTCCTTTCCTAACTGTAAATAAAAATCAAAAACCTACTGCGTCATTGGCGCTTAACTGAAAACGGATTATATTACAAATACTCTCTTTTCCAGTTCTTACAGCATTGAGAATAAAAATACAATTACAGCGAAATAAATTCTTGAACTAATGGATCTTTCAACAATTATTATCATTATACATCAAATATTCAATTTGATGTTGTTAATACTTTCCAAGACTGTTCAAGACGTATATTGTTTTCAGTAAAGCGCCAATGACGCAGTAGGTTTTAGACTTACAGTGAGAGGAGGAGGTCATACCCGAACTTGTTTGTAGCGATTTTTGTTCGTTTCGAGCTTGATTTGCATATTCAATTTAAATTTCACTCGTTTTAAGATTTATTTATTGATTTAGATTAATATCTATTGTATGTTTGTTTGCATTGATTGTTTATTTAATTTATGTTCGTTTTAAGTTTGATTTCTGCTTCAATAGGAAAATATTTTTTTCGTCAAAAGCTTGATTTTCATTTTCAATTTAAGCATTAATCGCTTTAAGTTTATTTATTCGTTTATATCATTAGTTATTGTAAGATTTTGGTACGATTGTTTATTTAATTTCTGTTCGTTTTGGGTTTTATTTATTGTTTAATAGTAATTTCTGGTCGTTTTGAGTTTGAATTTTAAAAGGTATTAGTATCTGCTGAGCTCAAGTTTAAAATGGCCATCACTTTTCTTTGAAAAACTCATTTTTTCGGAAAGTTTTTTTTAATTAATTTTTGTTTGTTTTTTTTTGCAAAAAATTTAAAGTGTCTAAATATTTCTTATTTCAAAATAAAACTTTAAAAAAATCAAATATTCATCAAAGTATCAAAATTGATATCAAAGTAACAATATCAAAGTAAAAAAATGGACTTGTGTCAATCTTGAAGTTTTTATTATCTGATGTTTGAACTATTTTTAATAAAATTTTTATCTCAAAATATTTATAGGATGGGGTTGGGGAAAAAGGATATGGGGGGACTAGATTAAGCTTCAGTCTCTTTTGACTCTTTAAAAGTCATCTAGAGCTCTCTATTTTCAATCAAATGAGCCCTCTCTGAAGTTTATACGAGTATCCCTTCTATAAAAGCCATATAAATCCCCAGAGTATAACTTACAGCGCCTATCCCTCGGCCCTTTGAGGCTGTGTCGACCCTGGAGTTTTAATATCTGATGGTTGAACTATTTTTAACAAAATGGTCATCTGAAAGTTTTATCGGATGGGTTTATCCATCCGATACGCCCACCGGCGTGGAAGGTGGGAGGGGATAGTTGCCCTCCAATCTTTTTTCACTCTGAGAAAATGAACTACAACTTTTAATTTCCATTCAAATGAACCCTCTCTGAAGTTTATACGAGCATACCTTCCATAAGAACCATATAGGCCTCCAGAGCAATACTTACGACACCTGCCCTGGCCCTGGAGATGGGGGGGGGGGTGTCGACACAGGATTTTCTTATCTAACCTTTGAACTATTTTTAACGAAATGACCATACGTAAAGCAGTTTTTTTATATGATCTTTAAACTATTTTTAACAAAATTACTACCTCAAATTTTTTATAAAATGTATGTGGGGGGAAAAGGCTTGGGGGGCTAGTTGTCGTCTGATTACTATTGACTGTTAAAAAGGGCTGGATTTCAATACCTAATCAAATAGCCCGCTCTGAAGTTAATACGAGCATCCCTTTCACATGAACAATATATGCCCCTGGGCATATATTACAACGCCTGCCCCCGGGTCTTGGGGGGTTGTGACGACACCTGAGTTTTTGTTATCTGACTTTTGAGAAATCTTTAACTAGATGGCTATCTTAAAATTTTTATTGGATGAATTTGGGGAAAAGGGGTGTAGGGGGGCTAGTTGCCCTCAAATATCTTTTGACTCGAAAAAACTTAACTAGAGCTTTCAATTTCCAATCAAATGAGCCATCTCTGATTTTTTTACGAGCATCCCTTTAATAAGAACCATATATTCCCCAAGGGCATAACTTACAACACCTGCCCTCAGGGCCTGGGAGTCTGTGTAGACCCTTGAGTTTGCTTTATACGGTCTTTGAACTAATTGAAAAAAAGATATATAAAAGTTCTTATTGGATGGGTTTGAAGAAAAAAGGGCGTGGAGGGGGGGGGGGTGCTAGATGCCCTCCAAGCTCTTTTGACTCTTAAAAAGTGAAGTACAACTTTCAAATTACAATCAAATGATACCTGTTTGACGTTAATACAAGCATCCCTTCCATAAGAACCATAAATACCCCCGGGACATAATGTACAACGTCGACCCCCGGACCCTGGTGGGCTTCGTCGATACTGGACTATTTTTTACATCAACTTTGGACTATTTTAAGAAAAATAGCTATCTTAAAATATGTACTGGCTGCATTTGAGAAAATATGGTTTAGGGGGGGGGGAGAGCGGGTTACCCTCCAATATTTTTTGAAGCTTAAAAAGTGAACTATAACTTTCAATTTCCAATCAAATGAGCGCTCTCTGAAGTTTATTCGACAATTTTGTCTATACAAAACCTTATATACCCCTAGGACATAGATTACAACCAGTGCCTTCAGGGCTGTGGGAGAGTTGTTATCATTAAAGACCTAATTTCCAGAACTTAAAACTACGTCTTATAAAATGACTATCTAAAGGTTCGGATTAGATGTGTTAGGGGAAAAGATGGGTGTCAGAGGGGGGGGGGGACTTAGTTGCCCTCAAATCACTTTCGACTATTAAAAACGGACTAGCCCTTTGAATTTCCAATTGAATGAGCCTTTTTTGAAGTTTCTACGACACCGCCTTCTGTAAGAATCTTATATGCCCCCAGGGTATAACTTACAACCCTTGCCTTGAGGGTTTTGGGGGATTGTCCTCCTCAAAAACATATTTTCTATCTGAAAATCAACTACGCTGAACAAAATGGCTTTCTCAAAATTTTGATGGTATGTATTTGGGAGAATGATGGGCGTGGGGGGGGGGCTAGTTGCCCTCCAATCACTTTCGACTATTAAAAAGGACACTAGCCCTTTGAATTACCAATTGAATAAGCTTTTTTTGAAGTTTCTACAACAACGCCTTCTATAAAAACCTTATATCCCCTCAGGGCATAATTTAAAACCCTTGCCCTGAGGGTTGTGGGGCATTGTCCTCATGAAAAAGATATTTTATGTCTGGAAATCAACTACGCTGAACAAAATGGCTATCTCAAAATTTTGAGTAGATGTGAGTGGGGTAATGATGGGCTTGGGGGGGGGGGGCTAGTTGCTCTCTAATCACTTTCGACTATTAAAAAGGGCACTATTCCTGTGAATTTCCAATCGAATGAGTCTTTTTTGAAGTTTCTACGACAACGCCTTCTATAAAACCTTATACTCCCCCAGGCATAGCTTAAAACCTTGCCCTGTGGGTTTTGGGGGTTTGTCCTCCTCAAAAACATATTTTCTATCAGGGAATCAACTCCGCTGAACAACATGGCTATCACAAATTTGCTATTGTATGTGTTTAGGGAAAGGAGGGGCGGGGGGGGGGGGAGCTAGTTGTCCTCCAATCACTTTTGACTATTAAAAAGGGCAATAGCCCTTTGAAATTTCAATCGAATGAGCCTGTTTTGAAGTTTCTACGACAACGCCTTCGAAAAAAACCTTATATGCCCCCAGGGCATAACTTAAAACACTTGCCCTGAGGGTTGTGGGGGAGTGTCCTCCTCAAAAATATATTTTCTATTGGGAAATCAACTACGCTGAACAAAATGGCTATCTCAAAATTTTGATTGGACGTGTTTGGGGGAATGATGGGCGTGAGGGGGGGGGCTAGTTGCCCTCCAATCATTTTCGACTATTAAAAAGAGCACTAGAACTCTCGATTTCCAATCAAATGAGGCCCTTTTGAAGTTTCTACGACGACCCCTTCCGTACGAAGTGCCTCTGGGAAAAAAAAAACCATAAAACATTGGAGCCGTATGGCCTTTACTATAGGCAATGCTACAGCGTTGCCTCTGATAGCTCTTATGAAAGTACTAAAAAATCTTTGGCTTAAAGAGCAAGGTATTGACTAGGGGGTAAACCCAATCATACACGTAATATTTTCTGATCGTTTTATGTTTTGATGTAACTCCTTATTTTCAGTTGGAAAACTTGTTTTTTTTTATATTTAATTTTTGATCTTTTTTTAAATAATGCTGGAAATCCGTCACCCCCTTCATAGCAATGTCCCTTCCCCCATGAAAACTTCCTTCGTGAAAAGATCTTCCCACATAACACCCGGCCCACCCACTCCCCTAATACCAGAAAAAATCCCCCTGAAAACGTCTGTATACTTCCTAATAACCAATACTACATGTCAACATTGGGTAAATTTAATAGCTTCCAATCCTCCCCCCGAAAACTTCGGGGGAGTAAGTTATACTAAAGGACAGATTTACCATATTTTCAACCATGCTGAACAAAATTTTTATCTCAAAATTTTGATCAGGTAACTTTGGGAAAAAACGAGCGTGGGAGGGGGCCTAGTTGCCCTCTATTTTTTTGGTCACTTAAAAAGGGCACTATAACTTTTAATTTCCGTTCAAATGAGTCCTCCCGCGATATTCTAGGACCGCTGGGTCGAAACGATAACCCTGGAAAAAAAAAAAACACGCATCCGTGATCTTTCTTCTGGCAAAAAATGGAAAATTCCACATTTTTGTAGATAGGAGCTTGAAACCTCTACAGTAGGGTTCTCTGATACGCTAAATATGATGGTGTGATTTTCATTAAGGTTCTATAACTTTTAGGGGATGTTTCCCCCTTTTTCGAAAACCAGCCAAATTTTCCCAGTCGCGTAACTTTTGATGAGTAGGACTAAACTTGATGAAAGTTATATATTTGAATTCAGCATTGAAATCTGATTCTGAAAAATATAAATGTTTTTACTTTTATAACTTTAATAAATCAAATAATATTAACATTTTGATTACTAAATATCAGTATATGTATATTAAACTGACAATGCACATTCATTTGTATTTTTTCAGTAAAGTGCAAATTTTGTTCTGGCCTTGGGAAGGCATAAAGGGTTTTGCGCCCAACTTATGTTAATTTCTGCTGGTTTTGAGTTTGACTCGGTTAGTTATTGTAATTTCTGTTCGTTTGGGTTTCATTTATTTATCAATGCTGATTTGTGGTAGTTTCAGGCTTGATAGATTATTTGATTTTAGTTTTGCTCATTTTTTGTTTAATGGAGTTCTTTGCTTTTCTTTGAAAAACTTATTTTGTGGAAAAAATTTTTTTAATTAATTTCTGTTCATTTTATATTGACATAGTCTTTTCAGGGAAAAAGAAAAAAATACTTTAAATCTTCTCGTTTTTTAAGACTTTATAGTGTGGCCTGCTATTTGTATGCCGGAGAAAAATTTTCAGCAATTTTTAACAGCATACATTCTTTTAAAAATCTGGACACATATAGTACTGTTTAATTTAGTTTCATAACTCCTCTAGTTGACCTGTAATGGAAAACTTGATACCATTCGCAAAAAAATCTGTTTACTTTCTTTGATAGCTTGGATACACTTACGCTAGTTGGAGTTGGTTAAATTTTAAGGGCAGAAGTAGCCCCGAACGTTTGAACATAATACCCTCAGTCGTTCCTGGGATACTGCTGAGATGCCTTGTTGGAAATTGGCATTATCACAGTGCATTTTGATATAATCTTAAGTCAACATCTGGTTTTTAAACATATAAAAATTTGATTTGAGGAAGACTAAAATCTATTCTATAAATCTTATGCGACAACTTTATATATAAACTTTATATGCCCCCAGGGCAAAGCTTACAACCCTTGCACTGAGGGCTCTGAGGTGGCTATCATCCTAAAAGACCTAAGGTCCAGAGCGGCTTAATGCGGTGCAAAACCTAACTGTAATGAACGTTGAAGTTGTTGTGTTTGAGGAAACGATCGTCGTCAATGGGACGTTATTTGTACTCCAGTCACTATGAACTATTAAAAAAGGCATAAGATCATTCAGCTTTCAAGTGAGTGAGCAATTTTGAAGTTTCTACGACAACTCTTTCAATAAAAACTTTATATGCCCCCATGGCATAACTTACAACCCCTGCCCTGAGGGCTGTAGGGGAGGGTTGTCATCCTTAAAGATCTAATTTCCAATACTTTTAACTACGTTGAATAAAATGGCTATCTAAAAATTTTGATTGGATGTGTTTTGGGAAAAGGTGGGCGAGAGAGGGGGGTTAGTTGCCCTCAAATCACTTTGACTATTAAAAATGGTAGGCTACTAGTCCTTTGAATTTCAAATCTAATGAGCCATTTGTCAAGTTTCTACGACAAAGATTTCAATAAAAACCTTATATGCCCCCAGGGCATAACTTAGAATCCATGCCCTGAGGGTTGTGGGTGAGTGTCCTCCTTAAAATATGTTTTCTATCTGGAAATCAACTACCCCGAACAAAATGGCTATCTCAAATTTTTATTGGATGTGTTTGGGGGAACGCTGGCTGTGGGGGGGGGGCTAGTCTCCCTCCCATCACTTTCAACTATTAAAAAGGGTACTAGCCCTTTGAATTTCCAGTCGAATGAGCTTTCATTGAAGTTTCTACGACAACGCTTTATTTAAAAACCTTATATACCCCAGGGCATAACTTAAAACCATTGCCCTGAGGGATGTGGGGGATTGTCCTCCTCAAAAACATATGTTCTATCTGGAAATAAACTACGCTGAACAAAATGACTATCTCAAAATTTTGATTGGATGTGTTTGGGGGAATGAAGGGCGTAAGGGGGGGGGGCGGCTAGTTGCACTCAAATCAGTTTCGACTATTAAAAAGGGTACTAGCCCTTTGAATTTCCAATAGGATGAGCCTGTTTTGAAGTTACTACGACAACGCCTTCTACAAAACTTTATATGCCCCCAGGGCATAACTTAAAACCCTTGCCCTGGGGGTTGTGGGGGAGTGTCCTCCTCAAAAACAAATTTCCTATGTGGAAATCAACTACGCTGAACAAAATGGCTATCTCAAAATTTTGATTGGATGTGTTTAGGAGAATAATGGGCGCGGGGGAGGGGGCTAGTTGCCCTCTAATCACTTTCGAATATTAAAAAGGGTACTAGCGCTTTGAATTTCCAATCGAATGAGCCTGTTTTGAAGTTTCTACGACAACGCCTTCTATAAAAATGTCATATGCCCCCAGGGCATAACTTAAAACCCAAGCCCTGAGGGTTGTGGGGGAGTGTCCTCCTCAAAAACATATTTTCTATCTGGAAATCAACTACGCTGAACGACATGGCTATCTAAAAATTTTGATTGGATGTGTTTGGGGGAATGATGGGCGTGGGGGGGGGGGCTAGTTGCTCTGCAATCACTTTCAACTATTAAAAAGAATACTAGCCCTTCGAAATTCCAATCGAATGTGCCTGTTTACAAGTTTCTACGACAACGCCTTCTATAAAAACCTTGTATGCTCCCAGGGCATAACTTAAAACCCTTGCTCTGAGGGTTGTGGGGGAGTGTCCCCCTCGAAAACATATTTTCTATCTGGAAATCAAGTACGCTGAACAAAATGGGTATCTCAAAATTTTGATTGGATGTGTTTTGGGAAATGATGGGCGTGGGGGGGGGGCTAGTTGCCCTCCAATTACTTTCGACTATTAGAAAATGGCACAAGCCCTTTAAATTTCAAATCGAATCAGCTTGTCTTGAAGTTTTTATGGCAGCACCTTCTATAAATACCAAATATGACCCAAGGGTATAACTTAAAACCCTTGCCCCGAGGGTTGTAAGGGAATGTTCTTCTTAAAAATATATTTTCTATCTGGAAATTAACTACGCTGGACAAAATGGCTATCTCAAAATTTTGATTGGATCTATTTGGGGGAATTATGGGCGCGGGGTGGGGGGCTAGTTACCCTCCAATCACTTTCGACTATTAAAACGGGCACTATCCCTTTGAATTTCCAATCAAATGATCCTTTTTTGAAGTTTCTACGACAACGACTTCTATAATAACCTTATATGCCCCCAGGGCATAACTTAATACCCTTGCCCCGAGGGTTGTGGGGGAGTGTTCTCCTCAAAAAGATATTTTGTATCTGGAAATCAACTACGCTGAACAAAATGGCTATATCAAAATTTTGATTGGATGTGTTTGGGGGTAAGATGGGCGTGGGGGGGCTAGTTGCCCTCCAATCACTTTCGACTATTAAGAGGTGCACTAGCCCTTTGAATTTCCAATCGAATGAGCCTTTTTTTGAAGCTTCTACGACAACGCCTTTTATAAAAACCTTAAATTCCCTCAGAGCTTAGCTTGAAATCCTTGCTCCGAGGGTTTTTGGGGTGTATCCTCCTCAAAAAGATATTTTCTATCTGGAATTCACCTACGCTGAACAGAGTGGCTATCGTAAAATTCTGATTGGAAGTGCTTGGCGGAATGATGGGCGTGGGGGGGCTAGTTGCCCTCCAATCACTTTCGACTAGTAAAAAGGGCAATATCCCTTTGAATGTATAAGTGAACGAGCCTTTTTTGAATTTTTCTCGATAACACCTTCTGTGAAAAACTTACCGGCCCAGAGGGTATAACTTACAATTTTGTTCCTATGGGTTGTTGGAAATTTTTCTCCTCAAAAGCATATTTTCCCCCTCGATGTAAACTACGCGGAACCAAATGGCTCTCGCGAAATCTTTAGTGGACGAATCTGGGGGAATAATGGGCGTGGGGGGGGCTAGTTGCCCTCCAATCACTGTCGACTATTAAAAAGGACACTAGCCACTCGCATGTCCAATTGAATGAGCCATTTTTGAAGTTTATACGACAACTCCTTCGATACGAAGTGCCCGGGTATGGAGAAAAAAAAACAAAAACAACACATTGTGCCCATATCGTTCTTTACTTAGGCAGCGCTAGCGCGCTACCTATGAAACGAGAGTATATAAGAGGTTTAATTTTGATTATCTATTATTGCACTGAGTATATACACTTTTTTCTTTTGGAAGCGTATTCAGAAGCACCTGAAGCGGTTGTGCATTCGGAAGTGGTTGACAAATGGCTCACAAATTTATGTGACAAAAATGTATGTTATATGAGGAAAAAAATACTGTGATTTCCCCATGATTTCTAAACCAAAAAGAAAAGATAAATGAACTTCAGTTTTCTTTAGTTCCGTGGTTAAAAGTGTGCTTTAGTTAATGCGTGTAACTTTTTTTTGTAAGCCTGTCTCATTCTTTCTCCCCTATGAAGCTTATTTCAGAAAGAGTAAAAAAGTAAGTAAATATGACGGCACTAGACCCTTAAGGTCCAAACCGGCGGTGCTGATCTCCGTTTCATGGCCCTCAGCCAGGAAGAGCAATGGGGGGATGGGGACCAGCCATCCTGTGCTTTCGCACACCCTTCCTGCTTATCTTCCCCTGATTTTTCCTGGTACCCATTTAGAGCTGGGTCAACTCTGGATAAGCTTACAGAGTCACACCACTGACCAGCGTCTCAAACCCAAATAACTAGCCACGCCAGGGATCGAACCCGTGCCCCTTGAGACAAAGTATTCTCAACCCAGCGCACGTCTACTTAGCCAGGACGGCAAAAAGAGGAGCCAAATATTAAAACCTGATTGGTTTTCCTGTGTTTCTGTATGAAATTGTAAGCCTTTTCAAAAAACGATTGGTTTTCTTGTTTTCTATGAAAATTTAAATGTCCCGATTGGCTCTTGGTGTGAAATTTTAAGCCAATAAAGGATAAAGAAAAATATTTGAGTCACAAAATGTTTTACATACAGTCCTTCTGTTTCTCTTTTTCTGAACGAACTCCTTCGGTCTAACCCAGTAGCGGTTTTCGCCCTCATAACCGGGGGGGGTTTCAGTAAAGGGGGGTTTTCTATACCGCTTAGGTATAGAACTGCTGCTGGTCTAGACTCTTTTTATTTTTATACTCTCTTCACAACGGTTATCACATTTTTAGATGAAAATTTGAAGACATTGGCAATTGATAAGTTGAGTATATCACTAAATGAAGACCCGTCATATGGCGTATCGGCTGCAGGGTTTGATGCATTGTTTCATCTCCTCTCTGAAACCATAAATGGGGATCAGTTGACAACTGCTATAGAGACTTTCTTATCTGGATGGGAGTGTAATCCTCGTCCTGTTGGTGAAGCTGCTATGAAAATAGTTGGGACTGATAAAAGCTTCAGACCCCTCCACTACTCCATTTTGAAAGTAAGTTGAAAATATTCTTATAGTTTATCAAAATACAAAGGACAGTGAACGTGAAATCTTATTGCTTGAATTGGTCGAATCAAAATTGGCACAACCATGTGTGTTTTAAAAATTAGGAATAAGTATTTATATAACTCTTTATGGTCTTAAATTATGTAAATTATGCCTAATTAGTTCTTCAATACATACTATATTTAGTATGCATTGAGTATCCGGACACTGTATGGACTGTATGCATGGACACTGTATACACTGCATCTGGACACTGTATGCATTGAACATCCGGATTGTATATATCTTTTTGGTCTTAAATTATGTAAATTGCCTAATTAGTTCTTCAATACATACTATATTTAGTATGTATTGAGTATCCGGACACTGTATGGACTGTGCGCATGGACACTGTATGTATGGACACTGTATGCACTGCATCCGGACACTGTATGCATTGAATATCCGGATTGTATATCTCTTTTTGGTCTTAAATTATGTAAATTGTGCCTAATTAGTTCTTCAATACATACTATATTTAGTATGCATTGAACATTCGGACACTGCATGCACTGTATGCATGGACACTGTATGTATGGACACTGTGTGCACTGTATCCGGACACTGTATGCATTGAATATCCGGATTGTATATCTCTTTTTGGTCTTAAATTATGTAAATTGTGCCTAATTAGTTCTTCAATACATACTATATTTAGTATGCATTGAACATCCGGACATTGTATGCACTGTATGTATGGACACTGTGTGCACTGTATCCGGACACTGTATGCATTGAATATCCGGATTGTATATCTCTTTTTGGTCTTAAATTATGTAAATTGTGCCTAATTAGTTCTTCAATACATACTATATTTAGTATGCATTGAGTATCCGGACACTGTATGGACTCTATGTATGGACACTGTATGTATGGACACTGTATGCACTGCATCTGGACACTGTATGCATTGAATATCCGGATTATATATCTCTTTTTGGTCTTAAATTATAAAAATTGTGCCTAATTAGTTCTTCAATACATACTATATTTAGTATGCATTGAACATCCGGACACTGTATGCATGGACACTGTATGTATGGACACTGTATGCACTGTATCCGGACACTGTATGCATTGAATATCCGGATCCTATATCTCTTTTTGGTCTTAAATTATGTAAATTGTGCCTAATTAGTTCTTCAATACGTACTATATTTAGTATGCATTCAACATCCGGACACTGTATGCACTCTATGCATGGACACTGTGTGCACTGTATCCGGACACTGTATGCATTGTATATCCGGATTGTATATCTCTTTTTGGTCTTAAATTATGTAAATTGTGCCTAATTAGTTCTTCAATACATACTATATTTAGTATGCATTGAACATCCGGACACTGTATGCACTCTATGCATGGACACTGTGTGTATGGACACTGTATGCACTGTATCCGGACACTATGCATTGAATATCCGGATTGTATATCTCTTTTTGGTCTTAAATTATGTAAATTGTGCCTAATTAGTTTTTTCAATACATACTATATTTAGTATGCATTGAACATCCGGACACTGTATGCACTCTATGCATGGATACTGTTTGTATGGACACTGTGTGCACTGTATCCGGACACTGTATGCATTGAATATCCGGATTGTATATCTCTTTTTGGTCTTAAATTATGTAAATTGTGCCTAATTAGTTCTTCAATACATACTATATTTAGTATGCATTGAGTATCCGGACACTGTATGGACTCTATGTATGGACACTGTATGTATGGACACTGTATGCACTGCATCTGGACACTGTATGCATTGAATATCCGGATTATATATCTCTTTTTGGTCTTAAATTATGTAAACTGTGCCTAATTTGTTCTTCAATACTTACTATATTTAGTATGCATTGAACATCCGAACACTGTATGCGTGGACACTGTATGTATGGACACTGTGTGCACTGTATCCGGACATTGTATGCATTGAATATTCGGATCTTATATCTCATTTTGGTCTTAAATTATGTAAATTGTGCCTAATTAGTTTTTCAATACATACTATATTTAGTATGCATTGAATATCTGGACACGCTGCTCCTACCTGAAAATAGCTTAAAGGCAAGAATGCTTGTCCAGTGAATGCTTGAGAGTGTTGTCTATTAGAAACGCCCACATCTGCAGTGGCGAAGCCACGCTTGGGCTACAGTTTTCGCAAATTTTCTAATTGTAGGATAATTAAGTATTTTTGAGATTCAAATATATCAGAATATTATGTTAGGTAAATCAAAGCTATATACAAATTTTGAGCCGAATCGGATGAAAGGTCGAAATAAGCATCTCAAATTTTGAATGAGTGAATGGCGACAGAGTCAGCAAGTTAAGTAGAACGTAGTAATAATAATAACATCGGACACCAAAAAGCGATCTTCGGGAATTAGCATATTGTTAGCGTTTGAATTTTACCATGCAAAATTGCAGCTACAAGTAAAATTGACCAACCAAAAAGAAAGTTAGTCAGGTAAAGATAATGAAGAAAAGAAGGAATTTTGGAATATAGCCTACAATTAATATTCCAAAATATAAGCAAAATGTACGGTGTATAATTTCCTATAGTATTTATCTTTACATTATTTTTGTTGGTATTTTGGGGGGTTCTAAATCTTTGTTCGTCTTTTGAGGTGTTGAGTTATTTATAATAGCAGGATAAGGTAAAAGTTAAAGAAAATAAACAAACAAATGGAAAATCAAGTAAATGGGAAATCTTAAAAAATCATGGTTTTCGGGTATAACCAGACCAAAAATGGTCCTAGGGGGCAAAAATAGTCTTGATACTTTAAGTATTAAATCATACTGCAGTGAGTGAAAATAGATACTCTGAAACCGAGTTTTCCACAGATACTCTAAAGGTAGATATTAAAGAAATAAAGAAAGAAAATAGGAGCTCTAGAACTATTTCTATGCCGTAAATTTGTCAAGCGAAAACAACCAAGTGATGTCGCTTTTGTCGAGTAAGATCCCTCATGTCCTCTCCCAAAAGGCTTTCGCGTTTGGTACTTCACCGAATCTACAAAAGAAAGAAACTTAATTTGTATTTATATGTTTTATTCTAGTTTTTGTAAAAATATGTAAAATATAAAATATAAAAAATATAAAATATATATAAAATATAAAATATTTTATATAAAATATAAAAATATGTAAAATATGTAAAAATATGTTTACTCGATCCAGCTTTTCTGATCGCTTAGACGCTCTCCAGAATTGGGCAGGATTTATTGTACTTAGGTCTTCGGCACATTAAAGCTTGAAGGGGGGGGGGGTCGGTTCCTTTCATCCTCTTCCAAATGACTTGCTTCAAGGATCTTTTCTTAATGAAGATACAAAAAAAAGGCATTTTTAAAAACCTATTGGGTGGGGGTAATTTTCTTCCCTCTCTCTTCGAGTTGGTGCGAGCAGGAGGGAGAAAGGCTATAAAATGTGCATCTCTGATCCAAATTTGCAAAGAGAGTTTCTCTTGGGTCCCTTAAAAGGATTTGGGAGGTTTCTCCTTCTCCATATCCTTCTTTTCTGTGCAGGTATATAACTAAATGTTGCTATTACTAGGCTTTCCTTTTCAGGCTATTGTCAAAAGGAGTCCTTACGATCCTGAGTGTGTCATAGAGCTTGTATCGCTTGAAAAGAAATTAAATGGAGGTAGGAACTGTTACTTATACTTGTTAAAGACTAGCGCATGCTCAAAAACGCCAAATCGAAGATTGGTTTGGCAAAATGGACATCAACTGCTTACTTCACAGTGACAACTAGACTCGCCTCGAGAGAAATTTTAAGTATCCCACTGTCTAGAAAATCTTTCTAATAAAGATAAAACTTTAGAGGGAGTAGCGTAAAGCTACAGTAATCGCTTTTTTTACAAAAACATTTTTATCAGACTGTAATTTTTTAAACCATTTCTACTTTCAATCTACTTACTTTTTTACCTCTCCTACTTCATTTTGGATGATGCTAAATGGAAAGACGGCTTTACAGTTTTTTTTAGCAGTCCATAAGATTTGGAGCAAAAACACAGCTTATTGTAGTAGGAGCACCAAATATTTGGTCCTCCTACTGCTGCTTTGCTCTGCTTTGCAAACATCTCCGCTTCCGTTGAGAAATTAGCTATCGAACGAAAACAAGCATATATAAGTTGACAATGAGGGCAGTCCTACACTATGGTGCTAAATCGTGGCCTGTCAAAGCAGCGCAGGAACCTGCTCTAGAGGTTTTTAACCATCTTTGCCTATGTTCAATTTTACGCTTTCGGATATCAGACCAGACTTCGAACGACGATATCTGCTAACACTGTTTCAGCATGGACAAAATCTCAAGTGCCATCAAGCTCCGTCGGCTCTGCCGGCTTGGACACGTTTTGCGTCGCCCAAATAAACGCCTCATTAAACAGAGGCTTCTCGTTGAACTCTTGTCAACATGGCGTAGAAGAAGAGGAGGACAATTAAAAAATGGTGGTCGCTCGTTAGGCAAGATCTGAAGATCTGCGTAAGATTTTCTACGAAACTTTATTAGTAAAAGCTGTGATGAGAAAAGACGTTACCTTACCTTAGACCATAGATTCTCCAGTCCCTATCACCTAGTACATCACAAGGAATTTACAGTTTTATTGGATTCTGATGCTGCAAACATATTCTCCCACTAGGATGAAGCTAACATATTAAGAGTACGGAATGTTTAGAGGAAGCGGTAGCGAGCCTGTCGCTTGGCCCTGGGACAGCTGGAATTTAACCTTGAGTCTGGTATTGCCAAGCACAGCATCAAGTCAATTTGCCGTCACATGGTTTGACCCAGGTTACGTAGACGAGTTTAGTGCCCTAGACTACAAATATACTAATAATGTATAGATAATCGGATAAAATGAATATTCTGAGATATCAAAAGTGCAGGGAGTGAGAATAGTTATAAAACTAATGTCAAGAAAACTAATTTGCTTGAGTAAATGAGGTTTAAAAAGGAGTGTTAGGCAACGAATATATTGTTGATGGATTGTGTCACTTACCTCGGTAGTATTATTAGTAAGGATGGGGAATGCAGTGAAGAAAGGACGTCCGAAAATGGTGTTCGATCTCCGTTCAAAGGCTAAAATGGAAGAAAAGACAAGGTGGTTAGGTTACGTTCCACAGATGAAGGATGATGGGGTTCCAAAATTCGTGCTTTTGGGCAGGCCCAGCCCATAATTTGTGCCTGACCCGAACTATAATGAGGAATTGTTTAAATGGGGTGGAAAGAGGTCATCATAACAAAAGATTTAAAGGAAAAAGGAATTTTTGTAGAGGCAGCAAAGGGTAGAACTATGAAAGAATGGAGTGGAGTTGGAGCGTTATTAGTTTTGTCAGCCCCAGATTCTATGGTGCTGCCATGGGTTGTCAGCAGTTTTCATAATTACTAGTTCGTTGCAGTATAATTTTCTTTTGTATTTAGACTTTAGATTCTCAATTTCCTTCAGAGGCCCCTAGCACGTAGATAAAGAATTTCCAATCTCATTGGATTCTGGTGTTACAAATACATTATCCCGCTCAGACTATGCGAGTGTTTTAAGTGTGGAAATATGACTGATGAGTGGGGCAATGAGTGTCGTTGGGACGACCTCTCCTCCTTTGAAGCTCTAAGGTCCTTTCTCTTAAAGTCTATTGCCATCGAAGTTGACAAATGATGTTCGTTATAAGAAGCTGGCTGGTCGTTTTTCGGATTACGAGATTATAGATTCGATCTGTCTAGTGTATCCAGAGATTGTCAAAGGCCAGAATCCGATGCTTCTATTTATCATTTGTATGCCATGACGTGGGAATGGTTGCGTTTTTCAAGCATATTTATGCTTTGTTTGTAACGGGTCGTCAAGCCGGCATGAATTATTTTTAATAAAGTTGTTGTTGTTGTTGAAAATCCCATTATGCAGATGGTGTAAATGTTCTAGGTAACGAAATTAAATAGATAATTTGAGGTTACTAAATATTATGATAATTTGAGGTTCTTATTTTGAGGCTATTAAATAACGATTTCTTTGAGGTTTAAGAGCCCATGGTGCGGGAATAGGTTTGAAAATTAATCTTAAGAAGACTAAGTGGCTTAAATTATAAGTCAGTGAGGATCAAGAAGGGGTGCAACCAGAAATTAATGCTAAGGGTTTATGCGGTGAAGAAATAAAAAAGCAGAATTGCAATGGCGCAGGGTTTTCACCAAATTCAGGCTATTAGAAACCAAGGTAATTACAATGACTATGAGACATAACTGGTTTGATAACTGTAGGAAGATATGCTAGATATTTTGCAAGAGATTAGTCTAAATATATAAGGTAATAAATATAATTATATTATAAGGTGTAATATAAGTATATAGTATAATATATATATATATATATATAGCAATTTTATTATATACAATATTATATTATATATTATAAATTATAATACAATTATATTATAAAATTATAGTGTAAAAATAAAAACTAATTATAGTTTTAGATAGTCGTTTGAAGGACGGTATATCCAACAATAATCTGCCGCAGCAGTGGTTTGATCCTACTTTCCAAGGCTACAATGAAAGGAAGGTTAAGATTGTTAGGCTATGTTTTTGACATGAAGTATGATATGTTGCCAAAATTCGTGTTTTTTGGCAGTATAGATGCGGCCAAACATCCTTAAGTGGGGAGGGAGGACTTCATAAGAGAATGTTTAAAGGTAAACGGAGCCTCTTTGGAGGGAGTAAAGAGTGAAATTTCGAATGGAATGGAGTTGGAGTGTAAGCAGCTGTGTTGGCCTCAAGCGGCTTGGTGCTGCTATGAGTTATCAGTAGTAGTCATAATCACTAGTTTCATTGTAGTGCAATTGTCTTTACTATTTATCGTATCGTTGTTGGATTCCAGTTTCCTGTGAAAGGGATCTAGTAACAGAAAAGGTTGCCCAAACAAGAATGAATGTTAAAAAAAAAAAAAAAACAGAAAAAAAAAACAACTAGGAAACAAATGTTAGGTTAAGTTCCTTCTAAAACGGTTAAGTCATTCTAAAAAAAAAAACAATTATTTTGAAAGAAGCAACTTTTGTTTATTTAATATTAAAATAATGTTAAACATTTAAAGAAACCTTTAAGAAACCAAGGAAACAATTGTAAATGTTAGGCTATTCGAAAAAACAGCGATTTTAAAAGAAACAACTTTGCTTTAATTAATGTTAAAACAATGTTTATAAATAAAAAAAGCAAAAAGACAAAAAAAAAAACTAGGAAAAAAATGTAGATGTTAGCACACTTGAAAAAAGGAATATTTTCGAAAGAAACAACTTTTCTTTAGTTAATATTAAAACAACGTTAAGCATAAAAAAAAACTCTAGGAAACAAATTTAAATGTTAGGCCATTCGAAAAAAAACAAATATTTTGACAGAAGCAACTTTTCTTTAGTTAATATTTTTGTTTTTTTTAATATTACTCTATGATAATTGATAATATCTCTAAATTTATTTTCCAAAGTCTTTTGATAATTTAGTCTACATTCTTTTTTTTTTTTTTTTCTTACTTTTTGTCTTGCGTGGATAAATGGTTTCACCTATTTGCAAGTAATCAAGAATATTTTTTTAGATACAATGAAAACATTGATATGTTGTTTGAAGTCGCTTTGCAATTGTTTGGATAATCCTGATTGCGGTGCTAGTGTTCAACTTTGGTCTGTTTTAGCAGACGTTCTTCGAACTTTAGCTATTATGTAAGTTCGTTTTTAAACCTTTAATATCTTTAATTTGATTACAAACCGTTTAAAGTGGGATGGAAACCTTTTGCACAGCTTTGATTTATTTCAGTAACCGTTCTCTCAACCCCTTCTGATCTCCCCTATAGACTAGGTTGGGTAGATAAAGGTTACTGTTCTGCCCCTAGAAAGGGCTGTGGGTCTCTGGGGTGCACAACAAGCACCTTCTCCGTCCCTAGCTCTTCAGGGAGAAATCCAGCTGCGTGGCCTCACCATGGCAGAAAGGTGGCAACAGCCCTAGCAACCTAACCTTGGTGGACGCCGGCTAACACGCAGAAGGGGTGCCGTCGGATTGGGGACCCGTCGGTTAAATATATACCAACGAAACGATGGAAATGGCATAAAGAATTAAAAAACCAACTTTGGCTACGGCATTCCCGGCAAGCGGTGTGTCGGAGGCTACGGCGACCCGGACGAAAAGTGAACTGGCCAACCACCTGTTGAAACATCTACAATCCGTCAGTGTGGGGTACTGGAACAAATGTTCATTAAAATCCGAATTCTACTTTTTCAACTCCGGACCTAGTGATGGATCTGGTAATGCGGGGGTTGGTCTCCTCCTCAATACTAAGGATGAAAAATCCCTAGTTGAATGACGGCCCATCTCACCTTGGTTGGCTAAGACCCGTCTTAAGGGTCACCTGTTCAACATTTCTGTCATCTCCGCCTAGGCACCAACCAAAGCCGCGGACGAAAGCACAGTTGACGAGTTCAACGATGCTCTGACCCAGTCATTGAGAACAGTCCCAAACTGTTATCTACTTCATCCTAGGAGGTGATCTTAACGCCCATGCTGGAAGCCGCGAGACAGACCGCGAAAGAGCTGTTTGGAAGATTTGGATGGGACGACAGGTAAGAGCGTGGAAGGAGGCTCGTAGAATTTGCCCAGCAGCATAATCTTGTATTGGCACATAAGTTGTTCCAACACAAACCATCCCAGAGGATCACCTGGCGCTCTCGAGATGGAAGAGCCCAATCCCAGGTGGATTACTTGCTAATATCCTCCCGATGGCGAAGCTCTATACAGAACTGTAGAGCCTACCCTGGAGCCAACACAGGAGCGAAGAATGGCTCCGATCATATGCCGCTAAAAGCTTCTCTGACCATAAAGCTCGTCTCCAGGAAACGAACGCAACCTCCTCCGAGATACGATGTAGCACGTCTTCATGATAAAGCAGTCGCAGAAGAGTTCCACTTGGAATTATCTAACCGTTTTGACATCTTGTCCGCGGACGACAATAACGAACTAACCACCATAGAAGACGAGCAGAGGAAGATCAGAGACACCATAACAGACGCCTCTAAAAAAGTCCTCGGCAGGCTGAGTCAGAAGCGGAAGAGGTGGATCTCAGAAGACACCATCAAGCTATTAAACAAACAGACCGGAAATACCAAGTCCACAGTGTTCAAAACACTGAGAAAAGAATGCCATAAATCCGCCCGCTGTGACAGACAGCGCTACTGAGACCACTTAGCGGCAGATATGCAGAAGCCTGATATTTATTCAGATACCAGAGAGGTTTAACAACTACTAATAAGAAGCAACTGGAACAAGTAGGAATACCTCAACGGGAGCGGGGGGCGAATATGGAGATGTTTCGTTAAGAAAAGATGACATAATCGCAAGATGGCAATATCACTTCCAGAAGCTGCTGAACCCCAGTCACAACATCCCTTCCACTAAAGCACCCCCCAATAATAGCGCCACTGCACTCCAGCCAAGCAACACTATCCTTAACTCAGTACTACCGAGTCAACAAGCCCCATACAGCAACGTAAATGTTCACCCGCCCTCAATACAAGAGATCAAAGAGGCAATCAAGAAGCGGAGAAACCGCAAGGCGCCAGGCACAGATTCTACGCGGCAGAAGTCAACAAAGCTGTTCCTGTTCTCGCTGAGAAACTACAGAAGCTTTTTTGCTCAATGTGGTTTCAGGAACGGTTTCCCCATGAATGGCAAGACTTTGTTATACTGCCTGTCTTCAAGAAAGGCGACTGTGCTGAATTCAAAATTACAGAGGGATCTCACTTATGAGCATTGCGGCAAAGATCTTTGCAGTGATTCTGCTTAACCGATTCCGCAAAGTCCATAACGAAAGAACCCGCCCCAACCAATCTGGTTTCTGAGCCGACATGGGCTATATTGACCAATTCTTCACCTTGAGCCAGATTTTTGAACATAGAGCCAAGCATCAACGAATCACCATTGCTGTCTTTGTTGACTTCATGACGGCCTTCGATTCAGTCATCCGGGGAGGAATTTGGATATCAATGGAAGATGACTGTGTCCCACTAAAGACTATACGACTCATTCAGACTTACTATTAACACACACAAACCTGCATCAATGTCAACGAAGAACTTTCTTCACTATTCTATATCGAATTCGGTGTGAGGTAAGGTTGTGTCTTCTTTCCCAAACTTTTCAATTGTGTCATCGGTTGGGTAATGAAAAAGGAAGCGCAAAGCTTAGAA
Organism: Artemia sp. Qi Xiang Cuo; assembly: GCF_049724085.1. Lineage (NCBI taxonomy): Eukaryota > Metazoa > Arthropoda > Branchiopoda > Anostraca > Artemiidae > Artemia > Artemia sp. Qi Xiang Cuo. The sequence goes on from NC_142812.1 coordinate 59,142,556, forward strand.
GTAATCGAGGTTAGCCCTGATTTCAGTATCACCGACCTGGATTAAGCCGATGATGTTGCTCTTCTTGGAAAATCCGTTGGTGAAGCCCAGAAAATGCTTCTAAAAGTCTTCAAAGTTGCTGCCCCAGTGGGGCTCAAGATTAATACTGACGAGATTAAAGCTATCTCTAGTGCCCCGGGTACAAACTTTACCCCTATAACCCTTAACCCTAGGCAAATTCAAGTTGTCAATAAAGTCGTCAAGTATCTCGGATCATACATTAACATTAAAGGTGGAGGTAGCGAAGAAATCTAATGCCTAATCGCATCAGCTTCCGCTCTCTTTGCACAGCTGTGGAAGCCGCTTTGGAAAAGGATGGAAATTGACCGGAAAACAAAAATTCTTATTTACGATGCCTTTGTCCGATCAGTCTTACTCTACGGCTGTGATACGTGACCCTTAAAAGTCACCGAGGCACACGCCCTCAACACTTTTGAACAAAGATACCTGAGGCATCTTTGGGTTACGACTTTGGGTTTGAGCATATTGGGGTTATGACTCAGCGACCGAATCCCAAATACGATCATCTGCCAGCGATGTGACCAGAAGTATGACGTCACATCTATCATTCAACGCCGCCGCCTGCCCTGGTTCGGCCATGTTTGCCGGAGACCAGCCGAGACTTTCAGAAATCAAAGCCTATGCTGCAAAACCTGAGTTGAGGAAACGACACGAAGGACAAGCCAAAACTTGGCTTAACACTTTCAAATCTGACCTTGAGCCAATTGGTAGATTCCGGAGACATCGTCGCAGACGGGTCCCTTCATGGCCTATAATTATCGTCCCATTAACCCAAGACCATAATCTGTGGAATTCAACAATCTGCTAGATCTGTCGCCAGGGAGAGCTACATAGCTTGTGTCCTGATCAGGGTTGCCAACTTTTCGGTCCATAAATATGTCACCTGAGTATCCAAAATGATGTCATTTTTAGCCAAAATATGTCCATGTTTCGTCTTAAATATGTCCATCTTGAAATCTCAGAACCTAGAGGTTATTTTTCTTATCAATTGTGATACTGACCAAAAGACACTTTCGAAACATCTTTCAAAGCGGCCAGTCAACATCAAATATATTGAAAACGAAAAAAAACCATTTAATACAAGCACAAAACTCATAAAAACAAGTAAACACTAAAAAATAATTTATATGAGCTTAAGATTAGTCTTCTAGCGAGAATTCATCTTGGAAATTATGTTCAGCATGAGAGTCAGCCTTATCTCTTCCTTTGCTAGCTATTTGCCAATCGGAGTATTTCTTGCGCATTTCAAAATGTATAATCCAGGATTCCAGCAACGTTCCAGAACGCCAAATTAGTTGCTTGACATGCATTAAACAACTAGTCGTTTGCATTAGAAGACCATTTCGTAATTTGGTTTTGATGTTACCACGTAGCGTAAACTGTCTTTCAGCAGCTGCTGAAGAGTGTGGCAGGTCACATAACGTTAGCATAAAATCACAAAGATCCTTGTATTTTTCTTTATCCTTGGCATCCTTACCTTTTCTTAGGGCAGACCAAAAAACTGATGAACTTGCTTATTCAGAACGGAAATTAAAAGTTCTAGTGCCCTTTTTCAGTGACCAAAAAGAATGGAAGGCAACTAAGCCCCCTCCCACGCTCGCTTTTTTCCCAAAGTCACCGGATCATAATTTTTAGATAGCCATTTTGTAACATATCTCCTCTTCAATAGTCCTAATTTTAGGCTTATACTATATATATTACTTTATAGTATTGTAAACTAAGTTAATATATATATTATTTATGTTCACTATATATATTTACCACTATATTTACATATGGGTACTTGTGCATTATACGGCAACCACCGCTAGATACTCTATGACCCGTCGGTAATTTTTTCTTAGTTCATATTATTGACATACGAATAAGGTACACATACCACTCGATGCCTTTTTTTATGCTCTTTCCAAATAGAAGAATCATTTTTGCCGGATATGAATTTTACCCCCACCCCTATATCTACCGATTCGGGGTGTATATTTGCACACTAGGGGGGGGGTGTAAATTTTATTTCTGATGTAAATGGGAGGTAACTTTAAACTTTAACAAAACCCCCCCTCCCCCAATGTGCAAATATATGCCCTGAATTGGTATATATAGGGGTGGGGGTAAAATTCATTTCCGACAAAAATGATTATTATGTTTGGAAAGAACATAAAAAAGGCATCGAGTGGTATGTTTACTTTATTCGTAAGTCAATAATATGATTTGCAAAAAATTTACCTATATATATATATATATATATATATATATATATATATATATATATATATATATATATATATATATATATATATATATATATATATATATATATATATATATATATATATATATATATATATATATATATTTTTTTTTTTTTTTTGTATATATATATATATATATATATATATATAATTGAGCTATGTCACCTAAAATTAAATTTTTACTTACTTAAATTTCTCTCAGCTCCTTTCCCGTGATCTAAATTTTCAAACTGAAGGAATTTACCCCGGGTTTTTGACAACTTGGGTTTAGTTTTGATTTCAGACCATCAACAATCGAAACGTTTCATTGTGTTAACTTTTCATTGAGCTTTTTGTGTGATGTTCGGAAGCCGGGAGTAAGTTTATACGAAAAAGGTGACAGTTTGTCCTTTATCTTGACCTTGGCGAGTAAAAATCAGGGCTAATAATACCATTTATAGGTGAAAGAATTTTGAAGGCATTTTAAGAAAGTTTGCTTCAGGGAAGAGCAAGCAACCCCGGAAAATAAATACAGAGCTTAAAAAATAAGTAGATATAATTCTTAGCACTCATTTGGTGATGAGTTACATTTTTTTATGAAAGTAATTTGTTTTACGTCATAAATTTGGAAAATGTGTCCACTTTATGTCCCAAATATCTAAAATGTGTCCATTTTTTCCCCTATTATGTCATCATGTCCAGGCACATAGAGATATGTCCTTTGGACATAAAATATGTCCAGTTGGCAACCCTGGTCCTGATCCAAGTACAAGTCCAAGTAAGTCTCTGAACTTCAGTTGTTATTTGTTGAACCTTTTTTTTTGTTTTATAAGACGTCCCCCAGTTTCAGCTATTAAGCAAGTTCGTTTTTCGACGCTTAAAAAAGCTTTTGTCCGATTACAAGCCGTTTAAATTTGATTGAAAACCTCTTGAAAAAAATTTGATTCAACCCGGAAACCTTTCTTCTAAAACCCTTTTCTTCAAATTCTCTATATTTTCTTAAATGTTTTCTAGGTTTTAGATTGTTTATATTTCTTTGTTTTATTGAAAATCAGTTTTATTTGATTATACGCTTTTTAAAAGTTACTGAAAATCTTTCAAATCCTCCTCGATCGAAAACTTTCTACTGAAAATTTGTCATAGAAAATTCTTTGAATTTTGCACACGTTTTGGAGAACTTCATTTAGCAGTTTTTCATCATAAAAAAATTTCTTCGAACTGATAAAAACCAAAGACTATAAAAAGCAAAATGCTAAAAAAAAAGTATAAAAAAACTTGTCGTCACCAGATAGCAGCTTAGAAAATACACGTTTTCTTCAATTTCAGTTCGTCTTTTATTATTTTCCTACAATCTTTAGATCTGACGAGGTTACTTCAAGTTCTTTAAATATTTTTAAATAATGCTTAAGCTTTTACAATTATTACTGAAAATTTTCCACAACTACTTCAGATAACCAAATAATTAAGGAACCTAATTGGAAACATAATCCTAACATACAGAATCATATTTCACAATATTAGCCAATTAGTATGATAATTGACAATGCACACCATAGCAATATTTTACCATATAATATACCATAATATATATTATCATACTATTACCATAACATACCATAAAACAATTTACCATAACAGTGTTTACAGCATTGCAAAATTTACCCTTTGTACAATAGTTAACCAGAAATTTGTGATCGGCTATAGATTTTTCAGTCGAAGAATTCAGCCAGTAAATTGACAAAACTGTTAGGAACAGCATTCCATATGCATTTTTGACAAGGTTGTGCCTAGGATTGCTATTCAAGGGTGAAAGTTCCTTATATTATAAAGGAGTGTCGTCGAGTAGTGTCTCGAGGATTTTTAGTGTTTGACTAACAAGCAATACATTTTAGTTTTAAAATGACACTAGCGAAAACATTGCGAAAACTATGGCAAAATTGAAGCAGAATTTTGAAGCAGTATGGTGAAACTGACAGTGGTGAAGCAGCAAGGTCATATAATTGGTGAAACTGCGAAGCAGTAAGAAAAAATCACTTTTTTTGTAATAATATACAAAAGTTTCCGCGGGACAGAGACAGAATTGTCGCACTTTTTTTTTCGTCAACTGCTCGTTTTGTTGACTCATTTCTAAACAATAAAAGCAATTTTTGTTATTTCAGATCAATTCGAAAACCTGAATTTCCAAAATTGTCTTTAATTTGTTTTAAACTATAAAGTTTTTAGGGAAATATCACATTTTCGTCGGTATGACTCCGTTGAACTGTGAAAATAGATAAGCAAAACTGATTAGTTAAATTTGGCAACGCTTTTTTCCGTTAAAATTCAAACTTTCAGAATCTGTTGACTCCTAAAGACAGCTGCATCTTCAAAAACAAATTACATCTTCTTACGTTTTTTTTACTTCTTACATTTTTCTTACGTCACTTCCCTACGTTTTTTTTCGTTTTTTTTTTGGAGTACATTACTACCAAAAAACTACATAATTGCACAAGGAGATCCTATTTAATAATGAATTGAGTTCCCGACTGCCCTATTTTGTAAGACATATGATTATGCAAGCTTCCTTTTACTCATTTCAAAAAATTAACAAAGGGAGAAAAAACTCAATGAAAAAACGAGAAACGAGACTGTGGCCAGTAGAGAAAGATACGTTGTTTAATAAAACAAAGCGGATATTTCGCCAGTATCCAAACTAGGCGTCTTCAGCACAAGAGAAGCAAAGAAGTTGCCTTGATATTCTCATCGAAGTAACTCTAACAGCTTCTTTTCCCTACGTGGATCAGTTGCGACAATTGTATTTTATTGGTTTTTTATCTTAGCTTCTCTTTTGCGGAAGCCGCCTAGTTTGGATACAGGCGAAATATCCGCGTTGTTTTAGTTTTTCATCTTTTTTCTCTACTGGCCTTAACTTTTTTCGCTCTTTGTTAATTTTTTGTCATGGCTGGCCAGTTCGGCTTAATATCTTTCATACTTATTTCAAACAATCAGTTTTCATGCCTTTTGTCATAGTACTTTAAAGAATATGAAGCATCCCGGTGCTTCACATTGCGATTTTGCCAAGCCGATTATTATTTTTTTCCCGAGCTGCTAAAAACATTGAAAAGGTTTAAAAACCACCCCCATGTGAAGACCTCTGCATTCAGGCTCAATAATTGGGGCAGATACATTAAGCTCAGATGGTGCTCCCTTCCCCTTGATAGCCCTGATAACTTCCTCGCAAAATGACGTTTTTTATTATTTCAGGGCAAAGACAGAGCAACTGCCTCTTGAGGTTTATGACATATTTTCTTGTGTGAGACTTCGATCATGGCTGAAGTTTTATTTTTCTTCCAATCGGGGAGAACCTCTGCTTCTTGGTTTAAAAGCTTTTGCCTGCTGGATGATGCTGCCGGAGTCTCTCGGTAAATACTTTCATTATTTATATTATTGCTAACTATGGCCAATATTTTTCGCATTAACACAAAAAGGGTTTGGTCATGTCAATATTTTCAGGAAGAAACAACCTGCATGGATATTTTTCGGGGGCGGGGGGGCAAAGTTTAAAAAATTAAGTTAATGAACCAGCTACCAACGTATAAAACAAGGCTCTAACTTTAAACGAAAAAAGTCTGAATTACTACTACTGCTAATAATTTATAGCAGCACTAAGCTGGCCTATGCCAACTCAGCTGCGTACGCTCCTCAGTCCCAATCTATTCAAAGTGTCACTCTTTACTCCTGCCTTAAAATTCCAATTTCCTTTAAATTCTTCTCGCCCCATCCGAGGAAGACCAGCTTCTCATTTGGCCTGAAATGGATGGGCTACAAGCACGCTCTCTGGCAGTCTGTCATCCTTCATCCATAAAACTTGACCTTGTTATCTTAAATTTTCATTATAGCCCTAGAAAGTTGGATTGAACTATATTCTCTTGCAGTTTACTGTTTGCTGTATAGTCTGTCAAATGACTTGTCGTGCGATGAAATCTTACATACCAGAAGTATATACCATTGGAAAGTTTACGTACTGGATATTTATAAAATTCGTAATTTCTATATATATGAATATGGGGTATATTCTCCTCGACTATTAACAACAGCCACTACTATGCAAAGTAACTACACACTATTTGTATTGACACGGTACAAGCAAGTGCATCACTGACCCACTTTCATAAATAGGTAATAATTTTTCTAAACAAACCCTTCCAATTTATTTTTGAAGTCAAACAAGGTAACGGCCCCCTAAGCCTCTACCTGAAAAGTTGCTCTGCTCAACTGATGATGAGCTTATGTTTCTTGAAGGATTGAGTCTTGGCAAACCCTCTTTTTCAGTAAGTAAGAAGTTTATCCCGGCCTTGTACAAGTCTTGACCTACATCCTTTTGAAATTAGATAGTTTGGCGGGATTAGTGCTGAACACAAAAGGAAATTTTGGTTTACCCGGCACGGGGTATTTCACCGAATCCAAACATCGCCACTTGCATTAATAAACAAAAAACTAAGCTACACCTTATATATAAATAATATATATATATATATATATATACATACATATATATATATATATATATATATATATATATATATATATATATATATATATATATATATATACATATATATATATATATATATATATATATATATATATATATATATATATATATATATATATATATATATATATATATATATATATATACATGGGCGCCCATAAGCTGAATTCCAGGGGGGGGGCAAACGGCGTCTAATTGCTACTTTTAATGCTATATAATAGAAAACTCAGAACAAAAATATAAAAATAGGGCAGCATCATTCAGCCAGGGGGGGGCAAGAGCCCCCCCCTGCCCCACATATGGGCGCCCATGTATATATATATATGTATATATATATATATATATATATATATATATATATATATATATATATATATATATATATATATATATATATATATATATATATATATATATATATATATATATATATATATATATATATATATATATATATATATATATATATATATATATATATATATATATATATATATATATATATATATATATATATATATATTCAAGGCATTTTCTATAGAAACAATTGTCGTAGAAACTTCAGAAAGAGTTCATTCGATTGTAAATTAAAATTTCTAGTGCTCTTTAAGAGTTGAAAGTTATTGGAGGGTGACCAGCTCCCTTCACATATACCTTTTTTCCCCAAAGACATCTGATTAAAATTTTGGGATAGCCATCTTGTTCAGCATAGTTTAAAGGTCTAATAACTGTACCTCCCCCTACCCAAACAACCCACAATAAGTAACCAAGTCAAACTCAAAACTAGCAGAAAGTAAGAGGAATAAAGTTAACGCCCCCGTACCTTCTAAAGACCAGAAAATAATTTGCACTTTACTGAAAACAAAATACGTTTCAAATGTGTTCTCCTTTTCTAACTTTACGAAATCCAAAATTATTAACACTTTTAGGAATGAATATCAGTATATAAAATTATCTTTCGATCCATTTTCATCTGGTTTTTTTTTCAGTAATCTTGGTTATGATGAGGTTTTTTTGTGACATTACGAGAGGTAAAAACAAATAGTTCGAAATAAGGACTATTTTCAGTAAAGTGCAAGTTATGCTCTGGTGTTTAAAAGGCATAGGGGATGTCAGCCCTAATCCTCTTATTTTCTGCTCGTTTTGAGTATGACTTGTTTACTTTTTGTAATTTCTCTTCATTTTGGGTATCATTTATTTATTGATTGTAATTAATGGTATTTTTGCGCTTGGAAAATTATTTAACTTTATTTCTGATCATGTTCGGTTTAATGTAGCTCTTTACCTTTTTTTGAAAACTTAATTTGTGGAAAAAGTTTTTTTTTAATTAGTATCTAGAAAAATTAACCATCTTAACTTCTTCTTCATTGTTGCTCTAAACAGCAGAATCTGACTCGAATAGATAAATAAAACTGTTTATGCACAGTTCCTGTGGCCTCAATAATTTCAATAATACCTCAATTAGATTAACTTCCTCAATTTTCTGAAGCCTTGACGTTTCAGAAGCATATTTGGCAACTGTTATTACCCATAGTATTTCAATCTTTGTTTCTTTCATGTTTTGTATCTTCAATTCGTTGTTGCAAGAATTACCTCTCTATTGTCCCTATTTTTTTTCTTGCGTAAAGCTTCGTTATTTACCTTGGTTTCTTAGCTATTCTTCTTTTTGTATCTTCACCGACTCCAACCTTCCGTGCTAACAATTCTACAATGTCAGTGAAATAATCCGCGTGGTCGATTTTCCCAATATTCCATGGTTTCCCGATTTTCCCGGTTTCACGATTTTTCCGATTTTCCGTGGTTTGCACAATTAGGAATAATTCAACATAAATTGTGCATACCGCTTCAGTGAGTGTGGCTATTCCTTCTACTATCAACCTTGGCATCAAATTCCGACAAGATAGAGCGACTATAATGGCGACTTGGTGTACTACCAATTGATTTTGTCTCTTTTTTTTTATAATAAGTTGCTGTTGCTACTACTATATACAGCACTACTATATATATGTTATATATTATTTGCACTACTACACTATTTAACCAAACATAACGATATTTGTGCATATACTTTAGTTAATTCATTAGAAATATAAACAAAGTAGAAAGAAAACAAACTTTTGCAAACAAAGTAGAAAGAAAAAAGATCCATAAAATGACAAAGAAAGGGAAAATCCTTAAAATAACAACGACAAATAAACCAATCCTCAAATGATAGAACTTATTTGCTATATATGGCATAACTAATTCACGAAGGCTGAAGGCACAGGCTGCTTGTAATTGCTAGAGACAAAGCCTGCGAAACAGGCTCTAGTACCTTTGTATATATAAATTTGGGTATGTTGGGTGTACGTGCGATCATCTCCTAAACTAATGGCTGAAACGCTATGCATTTTTGAACATATACTGTATTTAACACCATAACGAATATGGGCTGATCAGTTCTTTTTAAAACAAAATGGAAAGAAAAATTTGTAATATTCTCATCGAAACGCCGTAATCCATTCGCAATATATGGCGTTATTTATTCGCAAGGGCTATAAAAGGCGTTTTTGGCATTGAAAAAATATCTGAAGTAATGATAAACGAAAATTATGAACAAAGAAATATGCGGTTGAAAGACAAGTGTCATTGAGAATTACTGCGAGTCAAAAAGAAAGTGAAGAACAATAAATATGCGGTTAAAAGACACTCGACAACGAGGATAGGAACGCACAAAAAATGAAAATGGAGAACAAAGAAATATGCGAGTAGAAGATAAGGGCAGCGAGAAAAACAAGTGACAGCGAGAATCAGAACTTGTCGAAAATAAAAGTAAAGAACAAAGATTTGTGCAGTTAGGAGACACGCGAAAGATAGTACGAGAACATGTCAAAAATGAAAGTGAAGAACAAAGATTTGTGCTGTTATAAGTCAAGCGACAGGTGGGATCAGAACGAGTCAAAAATGAAAGTGAAGAAGAAAGCAATATTACGTTAGAAGAATAACGTCATCGAAATCTTCGACGTCAATAAACTTTGACGCAAAACGACACTCGACAACGAGGATAGGAACGTACAAAAATGAAAATGGAGAACAAAGAAATATGCGGGTAGAAGATAAGGGCAGCGAGAAAAACAAGTGACAACGAGAATTAGAACTTGTCGAAAATAAAAGTGAAGAACAAAGAATTGTGCAGTTAGGAGACACGCGAAACCGAGTACGAGATTATGTCAAAAATGAAAGTAAAGAACAAAAAATTGTGCTGTTACAAGACAAGTGAAAGGTGGGATCAGAACGAGTCAAAAATGAAAGTGAAGAAGAAAGCAATATTACGTTAGAAGAACAACGTCATCGCAGTCTTCGACGCCAATAAACTTTGACGCAAAATCGAGTACAAACGTTTAAAATTTAGTTAACTGCGCAAGTGCTAATTAAAAGTCATTGGGACCCTTCAACGTTATATGTATTTTTGTGGAGTCCTCCATTTTCCCAAGGAAAGAATAGCTAACAAATTTGATTCGTTGGAGGTTACTGTTTGCTTGGCCGAATTTTATTGCCACCTCCACAATTTCCAAAGAAATTGGTTTGGCCTTGTATAGGACGGTGCTTACGGAAGATTTATGGTCGCTGTTTCAAATAATGAATTTAAAATTATATCCATCTTTATTTAACTGCCGTTTATTCGCCATGTTTTCCACCCCTTATACTAACTAAATCCACCTATATATTATTTTGTATAATTATTCAAATAGCGCATACCTTACATATGAAAAAAAAAATTAATTCCTGTTTTTTCATCAAAATTTTCAAATTAAAAAAAATATATCTTTCTTTTTTATATTTTCTCTCCTCATTATTCTTTGTATCTTTTTTTTTTACAGGCAATTACTTTGTGTCAAACGCGCTAAAGGTATTACCGAAGAAACAAAACTTACCCTCAGTCGGAAATTTGGAAGGTTGTATGAAACAAATGACCGACGCCCGTGAAGAGTTTCAACGTCAAGTGTCACAAACTTTAGAAGAAGGAGAAGAAGAAGTTATCCCCTTGAAGAAACCTTTATCTAACCTCCAACGAAGGAAGAGAATCAATCCTACTCTTATGCGTTATAAAACTAGTGTAAAGGCCCGGATGAAAACTAAAAAGTCAAAATACTGTCGTGTTTCTCCCCTAACTAAATTTCCTCTTAATCATTCAAATCCAAGAGTATTATCAATCCATCGTATTCCAGATTATATAAAACAATTACCTAATGAATCTAGGAAAAAATTGCAATCAATTTTGAATCTAAGTATGTCGTTATATGAACAACAGAAAAATAAAATGAAGTTGAGAAAGTCAGTTCCATCCGAAGCAAACGAATCGATTCGAATTGATCAAGACTTGAGCAAGTTACGAAAAAGGGGACTTTCAACTCCTTTATCTGAAACGACTGCTAAGGATGTTAATGATCAAACACATGACTCAAATAACTCAGTAAGACCAGCAAACTCATCTATTTACGCTCCCCAAAGGACACGCAGCTCTCCTAAAAAGGGGAAAAAAGCATTTTTTCCCGCCGGTAATGAAGGTAATAGATATCTATCCACGCAGGAAATTTGTATGATTGATACATGTGTTGATAGATTGGAAGATAACATTATCTCTGGGAGTCATATTGTCAGTGGGACAGAAACAGTGTCCCAAGATATATTTATTAAAGACCACTCGAGAGAGGCAACGGTAGAAAGCGCAGTGAAAGTAGAGCGAAGGCGAGGGAAGCAAGTGAAAGGGAGCTTTCGTGAACAAGACGAGCTGGTTGCTTCTCGTAATTCTCGAACCCAGAGTAGAGAGCCTTCAAAAGAAATTACGCAAACGCGTGCTGTTTCTCGTACCCTTTCGCCTTTAGATAGCGGCTCTCCTCGACCAGAATCTTCTCTAACCTTGTCATCTCTACCCTGTTCTCAGAAAGTAAGATCGACGATGAATTCTCCTGATTCTTTCTCAGAACCCGAAGATCCTGAAACTAGGAATGATTACAATTTTTCTTCATTACCTGAACCATGGCAGGTTCATTTACCTTCGGCTGCTAAGCTCAATACCTCTTTGTGTCAGGAACGCCAACGGATCTCAAGCGAGTCAAGTTTGGATTCTCTTGATTCTCTTAGTCTTCTTCGTTCAGATCAGGATGAAGAATTTGGTGAAGTTGGTGATTCTCAGTCTTTACCTCAGTCAGAATCCTCTTCTTCTCCGAGTCGTTGCAGGCGTACCAGTCCATCGAAGATGGTATTAGGTTCTTCTGACAATGACAGTAAAAGATGTACAGGATTCAATAGCAGAACTGTGAGTGGTTCTTATAGGCAAGTTACTAGACACGGAGATTTAGGAAAAGCAACTACTACTGGGATGAATAGGAAAAGGAAATTAAGTGACTCTGCAAGTGAAAAAAATAGATAGAAAGCAAAAAGCAAAAAATGAAAAAGAATGCAAAAAATGAGAGGAATGGAAATCTTTTGAAATAAGGACCCACTTTCAGCTGTTCATTCCCTTTCTTTAAGTTGCGGTTGTACTGAGCATATTAATCTGGATATAAATGAGTATTTAATATGTTCGAATGTAAACTTGTTCATATTGTAAATGTTTTTGTAGATATGAAAAAATGAAAAGAAAAAGTTGAATCTAGTAAAAGGAGTACGATTCAAGGGGAGAGGGAGGGGGCATTCTGTCATGCCCTTTTCTCTATCGAAAGTCCAACAATTCAAATAATAAATTAAAAGAAATGTACTTTAATGAGTTCGATGTAACAATCATAGGCATTGCATATGAGGAATAGTGATCCAGAAATTCGTAGCTTTACTTATATATTCAAGACTATGAATAAGTTTTACAGGGTTTGTAAGGGATGTTTAAGGGAATTATTGGGGTTATAAGGGTTGTTTCAATATCCCCTTTTAGGCTATTTGTATATATTCGCAGAATTTTTTAAGGTGAAGCTCGTATTTCGATTTATGTATAAAAGATGCTTTTAAAGGGATTATTTCCAAGCGATATAATTTGATTAATTTTGATCTGGGACACTAAGATCTTCACCAACGCTTAAATGGTGTAATTACGCTTAGATTTTATTAGAAAATGAATGTATAGTTTGTTTTATGCGTTAGGTTTCCCCATCTCCACCAACGTTTAAATGATGCAATTACCTCTAGATTTAATTAGAAAATGAATGTATAGTTTGTTTTATGCATTAGTTTCCCCAAGTCCTACGCAGGGTTGCCACTGCTCTGTGAAAAGAATCGTAAGGCAACGTGTTCAAATATTGCTAGCTAGATGAGAAAAAAGCAGAACTGCAAACGTGCTTCAGGTGAATCTTCATGGAGCTTTTTGCGTTGAAACTGTAAAACTAATTTCCCGTGAAAAAAAAACTGTGTTCCTCTTGTCGTAATTGTTTTAAATCCACCTGCTCTTTAGTTCCAAATCCAAAGTCAGAAGACGAAAAGCTCAAGAAAAAATTAACCAAATTTGTTCATGTAATGTCAATAAGTCACGAGAGGGAGAAAAAACTCACGAATATATTCGGTAGCCATTGTTACCGAATCGGTAGCCATTCGGTAGCCGGTGGGTAAACAGACACATAACCATCTTAACTTTCTTTTAACTCGATAAAATGGTGTTTAGGAATTTGTTCAGTAACATCAAGTCTACCATAATGTGCTGAAATTTTATCAGAAGCTATCCCTAAATGAGGGATGTGGAATGACCCCTTGATGATAGTAATTTTTTGTTTAAAGAAGAACAAGAAGTTTATCGTTTATTTATTGCAAAACTATGATACATTATGTGCTTTGTACATACAAGATGTGCTCATATCTGAGCACATGGTGTTAATAGTAGGTGTGGTGAATTCTTCCTAGAGAATGGCCCAAAGAAATTTATAAAATTGTCCTACGTTTACCCCCCCCCCTACTTTTTAAAACATTATCATTTTCTCATTATCATTATCATTACATACAAATATTATCATTATCATTAGCATCTTTTATTGGTACTAATGATACCCTGATACTAAAGGTCCCCAATGCCTGTGTAAAAACAAATACGTTGGGAGAGTGAAGATATAGATATGAATTTCGTCCCATCATCCGGATGCAAATACGCATCCCCCCTCCATTGGAAGTCCTTAACCACTCCTCCTCCTAGTTCAAAAATATGTATTAAATAGACTTATTTCCGCTACGTGTCAGTATGCAAATTGACTGTTCAAGATGCCCTTAACTGCAATAATTTTATTTTTTAAATTTGGTACACTGTTAGATATTATTGGAGCAGATTAATAATTTCGTTAAAGAAAGTTTTTTTATGTATTCTATTGCTGTTTTGAATCTTAAAAAATACATGTTAAAGCATGTTGATGACAGTGAGGAAAGGGAAGGTCTAGATGAATCAATTTTGATTGTGACATGAGTTGGGAATCAGATTCTGTGAGGAATTAAAAAAAGATAGTGATTTCATTAAATGCAACCCATAAATCATCGTCCCTAGACGAAATGGCGTATCTCCCATATGTTTTTTGCTCAAGTCGGAAAGGGTCTGTCTTAAGCCTGTTCGTGAATAAACAGAATATTATTCGTAATGTATATGAATGAAAAAAATGACATTATTTTACGTTTATTGCAAATAATATATCATAGTCCCAAAAACGAAAGGATTTAGGCTACTTTTTTGGTCTATTTCTTTAAACTTACTTTGTTAAAAAGTAAGCTCAAAGTCTACCGAACATATCTTTACTTACTGTATACTATTCGAATAGGATCTATTATAAGTAAAAACAGTATTATTTAAAAGTAATATTATCCCTATTTACTACCAACAACATACCACCGTCCCAAAAATGAAACGGTGTGTCTTCTATTCGTTTTTACCTAAGCTAAAAAGCGAGCTCAGTGACTACCTACTAATATTTTATGTATTGTATACCACCCAAATTTCACCCCATTTCTAAACTATTCATCATCGTCAGTAAAACGAAAGGGCGTATTTCCATTTTTTTTTAGTTGAGCTAGAAAGCGAGCTTAAAGACAACCTAACATTACTTTGTGCACTGTATACCCCTTAAATTTAATCCATTTTTGAATATTATTATTCGTATTTATTGTCAACAATACATGATTGTCCCTGAAACGAAAGGGCGTATCTGTCACTAGTGTTTGACTTGAGCTAGAAAGTGAACTCAACGAGTACCTAACTTCACTTCTTGTTCTGTATGCCAATTAGATTTTTTTCAATTTGTGGATAAAGAATATTATTATTCGTTTTTATTGCTAATAATACGTAATTGTCCCCGAAACGAAAGGGCATATCTGTCTCGTGTTTTGGACTTGGGCCAGAAAATGAACTGATCGACTACCTAACGTTGATATATATATTGTATACCGCTTCGGGCACATTTGATTGTTAGTAAAAATAATAATATTCCTATTTTCTATAAACAAGCCAACATTCTTCTTAAGTTAGAACAGTGGCGTAATTTCGTGGATGCTTGAATTATGCAGGCTTATCTTTGTTTTTACAAGATTTTTGAAGAAACTAAATTTCAGCTGGGAGGAAAACTGGGTTCGGGGGAGGCCGAGGTCTGGGAGGGGTAGCTGCCCCCCCCCCTGCCCTATAGCAAATTACGCCTTTGAATTAGAAAGTTTATCTCCCATTTGTTTTTGTATTTCTTTACTCGAGCTAAAAGAAAAAGTAATATTTAAAAAGAGCAGATAATTAAAGCCACGTTATTTTGCTACACTATAACTTAACTACTATTTTTATCTCTTTTAAATTCCTAAGTAATAATGTTCTTGTTGAAATTCTCATGCCTTATTTTTGCTTTTTGTTCTTGAATTTATGAAAACGTTCGGCACGCCTTTTCGTTTTGTACACGGTGATGTGTTTGTTGTTATTCGGAAGCATGTTTCCTCCTATGTTTTGTGTCGTTCTGTCTGTGTTTTGATTATATACACAATTTCTTAGCTGTTTTATAGAAGTGCAGTTGTACTAGTTTCTCAATACAGGTTTTAAACTGTTGTGAAGTGCAGCTGTTTAGCTTTTGTGAAGCTGTTTTGCAGTTGTACTAGTTTCCCAATATATGTTTTAAACTTAGTAATTTTTCAGTTGTTAATGGGTTAGAATTTTTAAATTCATGTAAATTTTTTGAGAAATAGCACACCGTTTCATTCAGTAAATGATGAAATTTTACATTATTTGGAAATATGTTACCACTTGTGTTTTTGTTCTGCATAAGTTTCATAATTTTTGTATAAATTTCCAGTTGTTTTTATTGTAGTGTGATTGTGTCTGTTTGCTAATACAGGTTTTTAAACTTTTTAACTGTTCAATATTATGATTCGTAAAGGGGTAGGAAGCAGGGCTAGCTTCAAGTTATTCTCATCAAAATGATATTTTGTGAAAACTAGGGATTCGTAGCTAAGTTTGAGCTAGCACTACAAGGTTGGCTTAGAATTTCATATCGAATACAGTTTTTTGTGGTAGTTTTAAAATATTATGCTTTAATACTGAATAAACCAACTGTCAGCTGTTATTTGTATAATTAATTGATTTTATTGCTCCTTGTCATCAGGGGTGGATCCAGGAGTTTTTTTTAGGGAGGGGGGGGGGTGGGCGCAAAATAGGTTGATCCGATAAACTTGCATCAGGAGAAACGTTTAATTAACGCAAACTTGCGTTAATTAAGTAAATTACACTATGTTAGGGGGGTGTGCCCCCCCCTGGATCCACCACTGCTTGTTAGTCTTGAATACAAACAAACGATCATTTTTTTAAACAAATTTAATGAATGCCCCTTCCTTTCGAATTTACCGCTATAATTTAGAAATTTTATATTGACAAATAAAACGAACAAAGCCTTTTCTTTCGTAAAAATGCAAAAATTCGACATGAAGTCAACATTTTACAGTTTGACACTTTAAGATTGACAGTTTCGTTTATCTGAGGTTTGAGGTGGATTTGCAAGGAGGATGTGATCAAGATATCAACAGAAGAATTAGCTGGAGCTCAAGTAGTTTTTGCTCAGCTTCGCAAACATCTCGGGTTCGTCGAGAAATGAGATCACGAACAAAGATAAGCATATATAAGTCGGCACTCCTTCTCTATGGTGTTGAATCGTGGTCCGTCAAAGCGGCTCATGGACGTGCTCTAGAGGGTGATCACTCTTGCCTACATTCAATTTTACCCTTCCGGATATCAAATCAGACTTCGAACGACGATATCCGTTGACATTCTTTCAACATCGACAAAATCTCAAGCATCATCAGGCTCCCCTGGCTTGGACACGTTTTGCGTCGCCCCAACGAATGCCTGATTAAACAGATGCTTCTTGTTGGAACTTTTGTCAATGCGGCGTAGAATAAAAGGAAGGCAATTATAAAATTGGTGGTTGTTCTTTAGGCAGGATCTGGACCCTGCTGGAGGATTCCATATATTCGGCCACAAATGGGACAAGCAATGGCTAAAGTTCGCTGACGAATTGGCACAAGACTGGCCATCCCTCATTCAGAAACTTCGTTCAGATGCCGGATGAGGTGGAAACGCCTGGTCCTGCTATAAGTGCAAGCAAGTAATATTTTACAAATGGAATAACCGTTGGAACGACATATCATAAAATAACACGGCAAAATTACTTGTCCTGTCGTCAGAGATACTAATTGAAACGCGAATCTAGATGTTGACCATAGGAATTTTATTTGAGCCGGTGTTTTGACAAGAAGATAATGACGCTATAAATGGATTGACTTTAACTTAGATTTCCACTTAACTTTCACTTTTTGTTGCAAGCCTGAATCTACCACACAGGACAAAATAGATGTTCTCAGTTCATTCAATGCCAAGTCCTCCTTTATTTTGAGATTCCATAAATCATTTTAAATGGTAAAATAAATTTTCTGTAAAATGTTTCGTAACTCTGTACATTCAAGAAGAATTTGCAGCTCAAATTCTATGCCAGGCTTCCTACTGCGTTTGAGGTACTGTTTAAGGGTTATATTCCCTCTAGATTATGGGATTTTGCAACAACTCTTTCGATATAAATTGTACCAAAAAGGTTAGGATTTGTTCACCGTCGAATTTATTAACTTCCTTTTCTGTCCACTTACCGAGCTAGAATCATGATATTACTTAAACTTTTACTTACAGAAAAATTTTAATTTGCTTAAAAGCGGTAATTTTTTCTTTAATTACAGGTTTAAACAATTTCGACGGATTTTTAATTTATTTTTCAGTATGGGGCTGTCCCTTTGTTAAGATTAGAATTGATTTCTGAAAATTTGGTCTGGGGCTATACACGTATTTATATACAATACACTAGACAGAGCGTTTGTTGGGTCAATTCCCGACAGTTATTCTAAGGTTCTTGCACGTAGTAATCTATCACTATTCTTAATAATTGTTTTTCTTCATTAGTGATTTTGTTTTGTCTAGGTGTTTTTCGTAGAGTTTCAAAAAAGTTCAGTGATTTTTCTTTTTTATTAAATAAAGAAAACAAGTTTTTTTAAAAAGAAAGTAAGGAGCGACATTAAAACTTGGAACGAACAGAAATTATTCCGTATATGAAGGGGGTTGCCTCCTCCTCAACACCTCGCTCTTTACGCTAAGGTTTAAATTTTCTCCACATTCTTTAAGAACGACTTTTGAAACACTATGTAATTGGAACAATGAGAAGCTTTTTTCAAAAGTACTAAAAAACTTTGCGCAAGGAGCGAGGCGTTGAGGAGGGGACAGCTCCTTTCAGATACGGAATAATTTCTGTTCGTTTTAGGTTTTAATGTCGCTCCTTACTTTCTGTTAAAAAAACTTGTTTTGTTTTTTTATTTAATTTCTGATCGTTTTTTAAATAATGCTGGGAAATCCGCCGTCCCCTTCATAGAAATGTCCCTTCCCCCAAAAAAACATCCTCCATGAAAAGATCCTCCCACTTAACCCCTCCTTCGACCCCCCCCCCCCCGCCATGAGAAAATAATCCCTCCTGAAAACGTCTGTATACTTCCCAATAACCAATCATATATGAAACAATGGGCAAAGTTCATAACTTGCAGCCCTTCCCCCGGAACCTGTGGGGGACTAAGTTATCCTCAAAGACATATTTATTAAATTTTCGACTATGCTTAACAAAATGGCTGTCTCAAAATTTTGATTGGGTAACTTCGGGAAAAATATGAGCGTGGGAGGGGGCCAAGTTGCCCTCCAATTTTTTTGGTCACTTAAAAACGGCACTTAACTTTTAGTTTCTGTTAGAATGAGCCCTCTCACGATATTCTAAGACTACTGGATCGATACGATCAATCCTGGGAGAAAAACAAAACAAACAAATAAACACGCATCTGTGATCTTTCTTCTGGCAAAAAAAATACAAAATTCTACATTTTTGCAGATAGGAGCTTGAAACACCTACAGTATGGTTTTCTGTTACGCCGAATCTGATGGTTTGATTTTCATTAAGATTCTATTATTTTTAGGGGGTGTTTCCCCCTTTTTTCGAAAATAAGGCAATTTTTCAGGTTCGTAACTTTTGATAAGTAAGATTAAACTTAATGAAACTTGCATATTTGAAATCAGCATAAAAATCCGATTCTTTTGATGTATCTTGGTATCAAAATTCGATTTTTTAGAGTCTGCACTTTTTATTGAGTCTGATTTTTTTTCAGTTAGTCTACACGACAAAATTATTCTACTATGTCTAAATAATAAAAATAGTATCGGATAATATCACGTGTTTCTAGTCAAATTACGCTAACTTAACATATCATATTTGACTGATCTCAATGTGTGCCTTAAAGCTAGTATGTTAGTATGACACCAGTATTAAGTCCACTGCCTTCAATGAGATCCGCTCTTTTGTTGGTCATTCCAGTCAGATGCCAGCGCTATTTGGCCACGACAGCACCACCATTATCAACAATATGATGAATACTTCCTATCTATAGAGGAAAAAGCCCTTAGGCTTGATAAATAAAAATAGACAGAAAATTAGTTTTGTTTTCAATATGTTAGTGACTTTTTCTTGTCTTTACGGCAACACTGTTTATCTACCAATCCGCCGAAAAAAACTCTAATATCTCAGAATAATTCAAAATGGTTATTTGAGCCTACCTCATCACTACTGTCGTTTATTGCGACTATTTTTTTTTACATTTCTGATGCCTCTTGGACTACTCGAACGTTGTAATGATCAATATTTTTTATCACCAGATGTCTATTCTGGTGGTAAATCTATGGCTTCGGCCGAATTTTTCATGAAATGACCTCTTCTTAGAAGAGAGGGTAAACACTTCTGGAAGTTTTTTATTGTTCTCTTCTATGTTGATGTATACTTTACAATTTTTAAGCTTGTTTATGAGCAAAACACTCCAATACCCTCTGCAAACCCCAATTACGCCCACAACTTTAGACATTTGTCTAGGAATCTTTCCGCTCTCTAAAAAATATTTCTTGACAACTTTGACAACTTTCTTGACAAATATTTCTTGTATCAGGATTTGAAGGAAAAAGGAGAAAGTGGGACATAAAACGGCTCTTAAAACAGAAATATTGTAAGAACTTGACAGTATTTTACTTAGTATACACTCAGGCTGATAGCCTATTTTTGAAAGATTTGGCCTATGCTAGGTCTAACAACATTGAGTAGAAAATTCAAAGGTAAAATTCTACTTTAGCTACTTCTGGCTATCTTGGAAAGGAGTTTGGTTAGGAAAATGAAATTTTCAGGAATAGATCTATAGGCTAAAGTATGTCCTGGGAAGGTATTTTGAAGTACCTACCTCCACTCCTTCTCCCTCTAGAGGGTCCTGACCTTTGATGACCTCTAAAAACCTGTGTGTTATAAAAGTGAAACCTTGTAAAATAGATCTTCTGCTTAAAATGAAGTCCAACAAAATTGTTTTCAGCTTCACAACTTTGCTCAATCCTGATTTATAGAGTTTTAAAGATATGCAAATACATTTCCTAAATTTTGAAAATTAACATTGATATGGCTTAAAATACTACTCAAATAACAGGAATTGCATTTTCAGAACTAAAGCCACGCGAACTTGATGAACAGTCCCAAGCTTTGTCTTGTGATGGTTGTGATAAGTGGCTGTGCATAGATTGCGTTGGAATCTCAAAATCAGAATACCAACTATTTTGCAAAATGACTGACAGCCTCACCTGTGAGTGGTTCTGTCCTGTGTGTAAGGTTACTGGGAATAGCAGCCTTGGCTCAAATGCTACACAAAAGCTTATCGAAGCTACCGTTTCAAAAGCTGTGACCTCTTCTCTGGATCAGTTTCAGCAAGATCTTAAACAAGAACTGGGGAACATTAACAGCAAAATCTCTAACTTAGAAAGTGAGATCGCAGGCAAGTGCACCCTAGCAGAAGTTGAATCCAAATTAGAAGATATAGTTACTAGCAGGCTGAACCGGTGTCAGAGCGATACTACCAAGAACTTTGAAAGTGATGTTAGACGGATCATCCGTGAGGACAGAGAGAGACAGAAAAGGCAGCTCAACATCGTAGTTTACGGAGTTCCTGAATCATGTGAAGAGGCAGCTGATATTCTGATGTTTATTCAGGATCATCTTGCCCAATCATACAATCTGCCCTCTGTCAAAATCTTGAAGCCGCAGCGGCTCGGGAACAATCCACCGAAACCAGGTGACCGACCTAGACCTGTCCTCTTCCTCACTGATAACTACAAGATAAAAAAGGAGATTGTGACTAAGTCGAGGGAGCTGAAGGGTGCTGTGCAGTTTCACTTTGACCGCACAAAGGCGGAAAGGGAGAAACGAAAACAAATCCAAACTTCAAAAAACGGGGCAGCGACGGAGCACTAATGTGCCCACTGCCTGCTGAGGATAGCCCATATGTAAATAGTTTCCACAGTTGTAGTAGTGTCGATGATAGTGATTCATTTAAGAGTGGCAATAATAGTTGTGCTTTCCATTCATGCTCGAGCCCTAGCTCATCAGACATTAGTTTCAAGAGTTTGCCAAAAGTGATACATTATAGTAACCCTCCACAGACTAGTCAAAAGAAATTATTGAAGCTTTTTCACACGAACATTGATACAGTGACAAATAAGCTTCCTGAACTAAAACTTACAACTACTGCTGAAGAATACGATGTGTTGTGTATCTGCGAGCTGACCCCCAAGAACTCTACTACCCCACTGGAAGATGATCATATCATGATCCCCGGATATCGCCTGTTCTCGAATCTCTCAACTCACCCCAGAAGAGGCGTTGCTGTTTATGTGAAGGATGTATTACAGGTCAGAGATTTGACTTTGAATCATGATTATTCCCCATGGGTTGAGAGTGTTTTTGTTAATATTGTTATTGGGGGAAGCCACTTCTAATAGGATGCGTTTATAGAAGCCCAAGCAGCCCAGATGCCGCTGCCTCGTATGGGGCTCTTACTCAATTAGCTGATCATGCATCTAAGCACTGTAACCAAGATTTTATTTTAATTGGAGATCTAAATATGCCTGATATTTTGTGGGTGGATGGAGCAGGTTACCATCAAAGTTCAACTGCAACTAACCCGTTTGTGGAATATTTAGGCAACAATAATCTGTACCAATTAATTGATCAGCCAACCCGTTACAAAAACAACCAGATACCATCTCTACTAGACTTGACAATCACTAACAACCCAGGACTGCTAGTGAATACTGATTACCTGCCCCCCATTGGCGCTAGCGATCACCTCTGTATTTCCCATGACTTGCTAATAAGTCAACCACCAAACAACTGCACCAAACAAACGTATACCGACTACAGCAGGATCAGGGAAATACTACAGGCGGTTGCATGGGATCAAGTGACTAATAGTGATGATATAGAGCACGCCTGGCTAAATTTCAAGAACGCCGTCCTCCATGTTGAGCAGCTTTGTACTTCAACGTCTTTTGTCAAGGCACCTAGAACACTGCCTCACATAGATCGACCCATTAAAAGAGCCATGAACAGGAAGAAAAAGGCACTTTCGAAGTACAAGAAGTGTGTATGCACACGACACTGGGAGCATTATGCCAGAGCCAGGAATAAGTTGAGACATCTAACTAGGCATTTTATGGCAGAATATGAGGAGAAGATAGCCTTTAGTATAAAGGAAAACCCTAAACGATTTTGGAGGTATGTGTCCAAGAAAGATAAGAACAGGCGATCAATACCATTCTTATTCAACGCTGAAGGGAAAAAGTTGGAAGACCCAGAAGCTATAGCAAACTTGCTTAACACTACCTTCGCTTCGAACTTCTCCTCAGACTCATCAGCTGAACCCTCATGTCCTGACCCCAGACATATCGAACATCTTATGCCGAAACTCATCATCACGACTGAAGAGGTTAAGAAAAGACTATCAAAGCTGGACCCTAACAAAGCCAAAGGACCAGACGGCATCCATCCCAGGCTGCTCAAAGAAATCTCTGATATAGTCACCGAACCGCTCTGCTCCTTGTATAATCTGTCTTTGAAGACAAAGAAACTACCACCTGATTGGCGTACAGCAACAATAACTCCAATATTTAAGAAAGGTTCCAGAAGCCAGCCAGAGAACTACCGGCCCATAAGCCTTACCTCAGTCGTTGCTAAGCTGATTGAAGGAATTGTCAATGATGCCGTTATAGCTCACATGACAAGGAATGGTCTCCTTTACAGCGGCCAACATGGCTTTAGAAAAGGAATGTCCATTGAAACGAACCTGATCCAAGCTTATGAATCAATCACTGAGGTTATCGAATCGGGATCCCCTGTAGACGTGTTCCTACTGGACCAGGCAAAAGCCTTCAATAAAATGTCCCACCGGTACCTGATGATTAAACTGTCAGCATATCACATTGATGTAGACGTAGCCCAGTGGATCCATAGCTTTCTGTCTGATAGAATCCAGATTGCTGCAGTCTACGACCACAACGGAAACCTCGTGTACTCGGCACCAGTAAATGTCAGAAGTGGTGTGCCACAGGGAACTAAGTTGGGCCCGACTTTATTCAACCTCTACATTAATGATGCTCCTGAGGTTGTCCAGAATCTGCTGGAACTATATGCAGACGATTCCAAACTCTTTGGACCTGCCGCTTCTGACGAAGACTGCAATGCCCTGCAACAAGACTTAACAAACCTCTGCCAATGGGCCTCAACTTGGACACTAGAGTTTAACCCAAGCAAATGTAAAGTTTTACATCTTGGACTGAACAGCCCTTGCCATAGCTACCATATGTTGGACTCTACTGGTGCTATAACACCCATCCAAAGCGCAGAGGAAGAACGTGATCTCGGGGTAATCATAGATAATAAGCTGAAGTTCCATAGTCACTGCCGAACTCAAGCCGCAAAGGCAAACAAGATCCTAGGCCTAATCAAGCGATCAGTGACTAGTCGCCACCCCAGGGTCATTAAGAAGCTTTACACAGCCCTTGTCCGCCCTCATCTTGAGTTTGGGATGGCAGTTGCAAACCCCCACTTTAAATGCAATGCAGAGTTGCTTGAAAAAGTCCAGAGAAGAGCTACTAGGCTCCCATTTGCCAACCAACAAATCCCATATGAGCAACGCCTAGACAAGCTTGATTTGCAAACTCTGACCTACCGTAGAAAAAGGGGGGACGTAATTTTGGCATATAAGTTGATGAACAGCAGTGTTATCAAGCCCATTCTCGAACAGGACCAGTCTAGCAGAGCGCGAGGTAACCCCATAAAACTCCGCCAAAGATTCAGCAGAAAGCGTGAGAAATACAACTTCTTCACCAATCGCGTTGTTCCGTTGTGGAATTCACTGAGCGATTCAACTGTTTCCGCAGCTTCAGTTAACAGCTTCAAGACTGGCGTTGACCATGACTGGAGGAACAAGCCATGGAGGACGCAGTGGGATGAGCCTGCATCCACCACTAGGGTCTATTAGTGTGTGATATTCAACTGTCCTGTATACGTGTAGGATGTGATGATCCATTAATGAATTGTGCAACGAACTCCTGTCAATACTACCTGGCGACATCTACAGGTTCCTGCAACCTTAGTCGCTAGAAGATGCGATTTAAGGTATTTAAGGATAACAGGAAATTAAGGTAAAATTTTGTTTTGTCAAAATTTCAATAGGTATTCACCTGTCATGTAGGCAAATTTCAGGATCCTCTAGAGGGAGAAGGAGCGGAGATAAGTACTTCAAAATACCTTCCCAGGACATATTTTAGCCTGCAGACCCATCCCTAAAAGTTTCAGTTTCCTAACCTCACCCCTTTCCAATATAGGTAAAAGTTACTAAAGTAGAATTTTACCGAGAAGCAGAATCTTGCATCAAACTTGATTCTTATTTTAAGTCAAGACCTGGGAATCAGAAGGAAACATGGCAAATATTTTGAAGTTCATATCCTATTATTGACTTGCAAATAAAGTGAACAAAGGCTACCTTTTTAGATGGCCTTTTTTTAAGCTGTTTAAGAATATAATAGGCTAATTGCTTTGGTAAAGTTATACAAAATCATATTATTGAGTTAGGACTAAAGTGAATAAACCATTTGATGCCTTTTTTTTATGATGATTACAAATATAATAAGCATTTCTATCGGAAATGAATTTCAGCCCCCCCCCCGCTATATAGGCTATACCTAACCCAACCTAAGCTAATCCTGAATTGGCATATATAGGGGGGGGCTGAAATTCATTTCCGATAGAAATGCTTATTATATTTGTAATCAGCATTAAAAAAGGCATCGAATGGTGTATTCACTTTAGTCCTAACTCAATAGCCTAATATGATTTCATAGAACTTTACCATTACTTTTCTTGCAAATTCAATTTCAAGCCTATTTTTGGATCATTGGAAATGGTAAAATTCCACTTTAGCTACTTTTGGATACCTTTGAAAGGGGCTCAGTTAGGAAAATGAAACTTTCAGGGTAATTTTTTTGTTAATTATATTATTGACTTACAAATAAAGTAAACATACCCAATGATGCCTTTTTATGCTCTCTTCAAATATAATAGTTATTTTGTTAGTAATGAATTTTATCCCCTAGACTTATGGAGACTAATTCAGGACGTATATTTGTACATTAGGGAAGATGGGGGAAAGTTTAAACTTGCCTCTCATTTACATCAAAAATAAAATTTACCCCCACTCTCCTAATGGAGAAATATAGGCTATACCCTGAATTGGTATATATAGGGGTGGGGGTAAAATTCATTTCTGACAAAAATGATTATTATATTTGAAAATAGCATAAAAAAGACATCAAGTAGTATGTTTACTTTATTTGTAAGTCAATAATATAAATAACAAACAATTTACCCTAAAGTAAGTCCTGGGAAGGTATTTTGAAGTACTTACCTTTACTCCACCCTCTAGAGGGTCCTGACCTTTGATGACCTTTAAAAATCTTTGTGTTAAAAAGTGAAACTTGCAAAATAGATCTTCTGCTTAAATGAAGTACAACAAAAAAATTTTCAGCTTCACACCTTGGCTCAATCCCAAAATATAAGGTTTTAAAGATATGCAAATACATTCTCTAAATTTTGAAAAAAAAACAACATTGAAATGGCTTAAAATCTACTCAAATAGCCTAATAGGAATCATATTTTCAGATCTAAAGCCAGAGAAAAAGAAAGAGATAACTGAAAATTAAGGAAAAATGTTGTTTTGTCAAATTTTCAATAGGTATAGGCTAGACCAGTCATGTAGGCAAATTTCAGGACTCTCTAGAGGGAGAAGGAGTGGAGGTAGGCACTTCAAAATACCTTCCCAGGACATACTTTGGCCTGTAGACCTCTGAAAGTTTCACTTTTCCTAACTTAACCCCTTCCCAAGATACCCAAAAGTAGCTAAAGTAGAATTTTACCTAATATTTCTTCAAACTTACTATTTCACTAGAAATCCATTTTATAAAAGTTGTATAGCCTAATTCACAAAAATAGAGTTGCAAGATTAAGTTGAATAAAAAAATTCAAAACAAAACCACTATGTTTTCTTCTTATTCTGTTAGGCCCCTTAAAAACTGCCATTTCACCTGTATGTCAAAAATACAGAGGCCAACAGAAGGAACATGGCAGATAGAAAAATGGAGAAATTGTTCTGAATTTTTAATCCAACTTAATTGTGACAAATCAATACTTACAGATTATATAGCTTATGACAAAATAAATTTTATAATGAAATAGTAAGTTTGAAACCAATGTTTTAACCCTTTTTATACCAAAACATAAAATAGTTATCATTTTCAAGGGTCCAAAAAAGGCTTAAAACTGATTGCAAGAAAACCAATCATTATATTTGTAAAGAGCATAAAAAAGGCTTCTAGTTGTATGTTAGCTTTATTTGTAAGTCAACAATGTGAACTGCAAAATACTATACAATCCTAGAAACAACTTAAAAAAAAAATTGTAAAATAGGCCTACTTACTTATATCATCCCAAGGAACACTTCACTACCCTCAACCCCCAAAATTTTTTGTTTCTTGATTGATTCAGTGTATGGGCATTAAGTTGAAACCAAAGAATGATGTAGCCTATAGCAAAATACATAGGAAATATATGATTTGGGTTATATATTAGCACATTAGGGGACAAGGATGCCCACAGACAATTTTCTAGGGGGTCAGACACCAGAATAGCTGGGGACACAGGAAAAAGTTTTTGGATACTTTTTCTTAGGAATAAGTCTATCTTTGGTAAAGGTCTAGATTAGCAGCTATTGAGAAGGAAACCAGTTAAGAAAACAATTCTTACTTCATAACATGCAGAATAATTATAGCTAGCACATTTTTCCTGTAGCTCTGGTATACTTTACCCACAATTTCCCTTCCTAGTGTTGGGCAATAACTTGATTAAACAATATATCAATGTTTATGCTTCCAATATTCAATAATTGATTTTGATATTTCTGATCAGATTTTTTTTGTTCTGATTAACTCTTGGTTTTGCGAAAGTTTATAAAAAAAATTGTGATTAATGCTTATTTTGCAAAATTTTTGTCAAACTTTGGGTAATGTAAAATCAAGCAATAAAAACAAACTTCAATTACATCAATTAATATTATAGGAATCCAGATTTGAAATTACTTGGGCTTAGAATAAGGAAGATAACCTACTGGCTACTTTTGACTATTCAAAACCAGCAACATGTCAATATTTTCCCCTGAGAATTGATTCTACCTTTCAGCGATTAAATAAATAGAAAGGTTTTCTTTTTAATGAAATTAAGGATCAGTATTAAAACTTAAAACGAACAGAAATCATTTCATATATGAGAGGAATGCCCCTCATATATGTTTTTTTAGTATTTTAAAAAGCTTTTTATTCTACAGGGTGGGCAGAAAGTAACTCCCTATTTTAAATTACTTATAAATTGTATATAATTTGTTACTGCTTGTGGACTCACCCGCTACACAGTGCGAACTGTGCTCAAGAAAGAGTTGAACTGGCGTGCGTGGAAGCCGCACTACTGCCAATCACTCTCGGATGAGGACTGTGACATTCGCATGGAGTTCAGAGAAATCATGCTGGCTTGGCATGAAGAGTGGCCCCATCTCTTCCACAACATCCTCTGGACTGATGAGGCTGTGTTTCACGTCGGAGGCTTTGTAAACCGTCACAACTGCCACTACTGGGCAGGAGAGGATCCTATGATGACAGTTGAAAAACAGCAAAATTGACCCAAAGTAACGGTGTGGTGTGGTATCACCTCAGATCAGCTTGTGGGCCCATTTCTTCTGCTCAACACCATGAATGCTGAGCGATACCTTGATATGTTGAGTGATAGAGTCTGGCCAGTTGTCAGCACATGGGAGAACATCGACGAGTTGATATTTATGCAAGATGGCGCCCCACCACACTTTGCTCTTGTTGTCCGCGAATGGCTGGATGCTTGCTTTCTGGGGCGTTGGTTGGGATGTCATGGTGCACATGAATGGCCATCAAGGAGCCCGGATTTGACACCCTGTGACTTTTTTCTTTGGGGTTGGGTAAAGGAAGAAGTCTACCGCTCCAAACCAAAGACACTCGAAGAACTGGAGGATCGAATTAAGGGAGTCATGTCCACCATCCCACCGGAGTTTCTGAGAAAGTCAGTGGATGCCATTCCTGAACGTTTGCAACAGCTGGTGGAAAGATATGGGGCACATATTGAATTTTAGAGATAGCTTACCATTTATGCCTACCTTGTATGATAAATTGTTTTGAGAATAAATAAATATAATGTACATTGTTTTATTAATCAAAATAGGGAGTTACTTTCAGCCCACCCTGTATTGATATCAAAATTCCGTTTTTTAGCTTTCAGTTACCATTGAGCCGGGTCGCTCCTTACTTACAGCTCGTTACCACGAACTGTTTGATTTTGAACCTGTATGGGTTATCAGTCGCCTCTATTTTTCAGACGTCATATAATGAGTGAATTTTTTCAACACGAGTCATAATAGTAACTAGGCTCAGGGTTGAAATTAAAAACAAAAATAAAATTCAGTTTACAAAAAGGGGATTTATTTGACAAACATGGCAGAGGACCCCAACACCTCCACCCTAAGATAAATGGCTATCACCACGCCATTGGTCAAAACATGAAATGTCAAAACATAAAATGTAAATTACATAACAACAACTTCAAAATCACCAAATTTAATTGTCTTCCTTCTCTGTTCAATTTCCAATGCAACTAAAATTTGGCTAAAGGTTCTACTGTTGCACCATCTACTTGGCTCAAGATTCATTTCCATTCAATGTCTCTGTCAAACAAAGCAAAGCTACTACCAAGGCAAATAAAGCAAGCCATGATTGATCTTCTCATTACCCAACGCCAACTTTGCTGGCTTTTCTAACAATGTGTCCCCTACCCCAGGTAGTCCCGATAGAGCCCTAATAATATCATTTCTGCCTTGTCATGGCATGGTTCACTGTAGGGTACACTATAAATCAAAAAGAGTAGTACCATCTGATTCCTTATTTTATGTCCTTTGTGACGTTTATTGGCGTTTTCTGACAATTAGCCCTATCCAATAGCCCTCATCTACACAGAAAACTACAAGAAAAACACTCAGATTATCGGATTGGATATACTGTTTTTGTCCTAGGGAACTGGGTGGATGAGTAAGGTCTAGACCTTGTTCAAGTGCTCATTTATTTCAGTTACTAAAGTAGGAACAGTTTTTTTTTTTTTTTTTTTTTTTTTTTTTTTTTTTTTTTTTGCCAAGTAATTACCGTAGTACATTATAAGAAGCTTTATTGTAAAGAGCAAGGCGTTGAGAGGGGACAGCCCCTTTCATTTTTTTTATATATTGTAATTAAACAACACTTGTGTTTCAGGAGTTGTTCTTAAGAAATCTGGACAAAAACTTAAACTCATGTGTATAGAGTAAGGGTTTTAAGGAGGGGTGTCTCCCCTCATATGCAGTATGATTTCTTTTTGATTAAGTTCAAATATTGAACTTAAAATTAAGATTTCCAAAAAGTTAAAATTATCTGGCGTATTTTTGTGTGGGAGGGAGGAATATGTTGCAGGACAAATTCTCCATTGGGGAATTTTCAGTGGGAAAAATTTTCTGCAAGAAAAGCTTTCCATTGGGAGGATGAAATTTATAGGAAATATTTCCCACCAAAGGGGTTTTCTGGCATGATTTGAAAATAGATTAGAAATCAAATGAAAAGCAAGTCTTTTTTGAAATGAAAGCAGGCTAAAGAGAATTCTTTTTTAGCAAAATTGTCCAGAAGAAAATTTTTTGGGCAGCATTTTCAGCAGGGATGGATTTATTGTGGGGGAGGGGAGGGAGAGATTAATGCAGGCTGAATTTACCAGTATCAGTATAATATGCTGAATCCGATGGTGTGCTTTTCATTAAAATTTCTTGACTTTTTGGGGGTGTTTCTCCCTTTTCTTGAAAATAATGCAAATTTTCTCAGGTTTGTAGCTTTTGATGGGTACATTAAACTTCATGAAATTTACATATTTTGAATCAGCATAAAAGGCCAATTCTTTTGTTGTATCAAAATCTCTTTTTGAGAGTTTTACCTTAAATTGCATGTCCAGCAAGATAAGGTGGTGATGAGCCTCTTGTGGAACATCTTGCTGGTGGTGTGACATGACTAAGGTTTGGCAACCCAGGTTAGCCTAGACTCTGCATTGGCCCAGTCCTGGTCAACTCCTTTTTTGAATGCATCTATGGTTTGGGACTGGATGGTGGCTTCAGAGAGGCTGTTTCAGTAAGGGATGGCATGTAAAGAGAAGAATTGCCAGCACTCACAGCAATGGCTGCAGGGGCCTTGCAGCTTCTTTGTTTGACCTCTTGTTGTACTTGCAAGGGATGAGGAGAAAACTTGACTTGAGAGGTTGTTTTCTAGCAGTTTGCGAGTAATGATTGTGTCTCCTCTCTTTCTTCTATATACTTTTGGTTTCTATTGGGTCAAATTGCTCCTAACTTACAGGTCATTATCCCCAACTGTTTGATTAAATCACCAGCATTGGAACTGATCACCTTATATCACCTGATACACATATTTCTGAGACTCATATTACGAGACTTCCATGACTTGAATGGATCAGTTTTTCTTGGAACTAAACACTCTCTACTGAAAATATGTAGAGCCTTTACAGATTCGGCTGCTGGCGAAGCATGCATTGCATTGACCACTGAAACTTCGCCATATACTCCCCACAAACTAGCTTGATTCTGTTGTGGGTGAATCACATGGATTGTGAGTGAATGCATCTATTGATAAAGATTTACTGGCCAGAAAGGCCAAATCCATATCTCTCTCTATTGTACTCTTGAGAAGATTGCCAGTGGAGATATACATTTTCATGAAATGCAGATCAAGATATGTGGCAATCATGATGGGTGTATTCTAAGCAAAGTCTATAACCCTAGAAGGCATTTTATACAGCCAAGTCCTTTGGAGGTCCTCAACAATATTTGAAAGTCCACCCTTGCTAAATGTATTTTGAATTTGAGAACAAGCTATGCCAACTTATGGATACAGGTATGTATACTGTGCATCAGCATGTATGAGTCAATGGATTAAATACATTGTTGTTCGTCTTCTTGGCTATTCCAAAACAATTTTCTATATTGGATCTTTTCTGCAGGATGTTCTTAAAAGCATTTATTTTTTAAAACAGAAAGCAAATATTGAAAATTCTTTAAAAGCATTTATTTCTTTAAAGCAGAAAATAGTCAAGATTTTCAGATATCATTTTTTATATCAATATTTACATTTCAATATTGAAATTCGCTCTGATATATCTATATATAAATATCAATATTGATTCTTGCCCAACACTACCCCTTCTAATGTTCAAATATAGCCTAGCCTATAGCCAAAATTAGATATTTCTCATGTATTCTCCCAATGCATCTCTCTTGTTTTAACTCATGTACCTGTAAATTGAATCGTGCTAGTACTTTGTTTTCAGCAATTTTAAATGGTAGGCCTAATATTTCTCTTTTTCTATTTATATAAAATATTTCAATGTATTAAGAAATATATAAATAATGACTTTACATCAGAGAACCCTATTGTAGAGGTTATGATGGTTTGAGCCATGTGGAAGGTTAAAATTCATTCAGAATTTCCCTTCATATGAATAATAATGCCCCTCTTTTGTCCACCCAAATTTTTTCTTGAAAATGTCATTGCTCATGAAAAATTTTGACAATAGCCTATATTCAAACTTGGTCAAAAATCTTAATTGCAATTCAACATTTTAATTCTTAAGCAGGAAAATAAAAAAGTAGGGCTATACTTATCAATTTACAGTTATTGGTATCTTCAACTTAACAGCAAGAAACTGCGGGTTTAAGGGGCAGGTATCCCACATTACTTCTTGGTTAGGCCCAGTGACATAATTTTGTCAAAATCCTGGGGGGGGGGAGGTGGAGCCAATTTTCCTAAATCAAGTGAAAATGACAGTAAAAACTAAGAAATAATGAATTTGGTACCATAAAGGTACTGTAAAAGTACTATAAAGGAACCAAGGTCTGGGAGGGGCAATTGCGCCCCCCCCCCACTCTCCCCTGCCCCATAGCAAATTATGTCCCTGGTTAGGCATGGGCCAGATTTGGAAAACAATCAGAAATTATTTTTTTTAATTAGTTTTTTGAACTTGAAGTAAGGAGCAGCTTTGAAACTTAAAATGAACAGAAATTATTCCTTGCACAAGGGGGATGGCTTCTCTGGAACTACTAGTGCTTTAACCTAATGTTTGACTTTTATTGAAATACATGGGCCATTCAATTGGAAAACAAATGTTTTTATAGCACTAAAAAACTAGCTTAGCAAGCAAGGAGTTGAGGAGGGGGCAGTCCCCCTTTTACACAGAATAATTTTAGTTTGTTTTAAGTTTTAAAGCTGCTTCTTACTTTAAGTTGGAAAATCTTTTTTATTTCTTTACTTACATTTAATGAAACAGTATAGTTTTATGAAGATGATGCTTGTACTAATGCAAGAAAAACAGTCAATATTTCAGTGCTCCATATCTGGTTTTTGATGAGTAGCAAAGCATGGAGACAAACATTTTTTGAAAGGTAATGGAAAAAGTATGTCTAGTAAAGTAATAGTATATAAAAATATAAAAATTAAGGTCATTGAAAAAAAGCCTACTTATGAAAAATAATATAACTCCAAGAATCCACTTTTATCAAGCAATGCCAAAATATTGGATTGACATAATTGAACAATATCAATATTTTTGTATTTGGTTATCAAACACCAATATATTTGATGCCATCAGACTATTCAATTATAAAAAGTACAGTATTTTCAAAGTATTTGGTTCAAAGTGATGCGTCAAAACTAAGATTAAGAAAATCAAATAAGAATTTCTTATGCTGGGCATTATTGAGAAAGGCTGTAAGATCCCTATTGAACATTATTGAGTAATACTGACGTTTTTTACATTTGATTTTGGATACCATAAAGTAATTTATTTGACAACTTCATACTTTATAATTATAAAAAATTAAATCTTTTTCAAACTGAACAACTAGATTAATACAATCACACGTGGTAAAAAAAAAGGATGATAATAAAATACAAAAATCACATCAAGTCTAGGGGAAACACAAAATTAAACATTTCTTATTATAATGGCTTAAGATATTGGTTCATGGGTTTTCAGGCATGCTGAATTTGGTGTTGTATTTTATTGGGATCAACCACTTTATAAGTTGCTTCTTTCTTTTTCTATAATTATGTGAACTTTCTTATGTACTAATAACTTGGGATGTTTTACTTCAAACTAAAAAAAGTGTGTATGTAGAAATAGCCTACCATAAGAAGCTGATTTTTTTTTATTTAATGTTATCATTATTGAAATTCAAATGCTTTCAATAATGATGAGGATGACTATTTACTTACTATTCATAATTATGAAGAATCTGAATATTTTTATTCTAGCCAAATCAAATAGATTTTTTTGTGTGAAAAACATGAAAGTGGGTATTCAGTCATAAATTTGAAATCATATTGCTCCTAATACAGGCCAGAACCTATTGGTTGGCAGCCAATGTTTTTTTTTTGCTGTTGAGCTTCCATGGTTTTTCCCTTCTCTGCTCTCTTTCCTTTGGTTTTCTCATAATTACTCTTATCCTAAGTTTCCAGGGGGGGCAAGGCCCTCCTTGTACCCCAGCATCTTGCTCTGTAGCCCTAGACCATATAGACTACAAAACTTTTTGGCTTTGTATTATTCTTGTTCTCATTTCTTTTCAACTGCTGGTCCATAATGCTTAATAAAGCAACTTAAGAAAAAGAAAATCAGATAACTCCTGTCTGTAGCCTAGGTCTATATCAGGCCCCATTAGGAGGGGGGTTTGTGTGAAATTTCGATTAAAATGATAATTACATATTTTTTTCCAAACTTTTAGATTAAAAAGTTTTGGAAGATTTTTGTTTATTTCCAAATTTATCTTTTATTGAATTTTGTTCTCTTACAGCCATGTGCAATTTGTCTCACTTTGGGTCAATTTTGTTGGGTGAAAGTAGCCTAATGTGGTAATTTGTCTAATTTGCATAGCAAAAATGCAATCATGAACTGTTATTGTTGAAAAATAACATGGTAGAATTAAAAGATTTATATACATAGGTTTATCAAATCTGATTGTATTAAACCAATCCATGTTGAATACATAACCATGAAACATCAACCCACCCTAGATTTTCAATTGATTGGTATTTTTTTCTAAATTTGCTGCATAAAAAAACAAACAAGGTATCAATTGAAGAGCCCAGAATAGAATTAGTAAGAGTAACAATTAGTATGTTTGTAAGGGCACATCAAATATGTGCACTCGTTTTCTAGCTAGCAAATTAATTGAGAAAATGAGAATTTACTAAACTCAGCCCTAGGCTAAACTATACACAAGAGTCTTTGATGTTTTTCAAATTGGCTTTGTTTGAAGAGCCTCTCTGAATACATACAATCAATCAGCATACAATCGTTTACC
The DNA here is from genome assembly GCF_049724085.1 of Artemia sp. Qi Xiang Cuo. Classification (NCBI taxonomy): domain Eukaryota; kingdom Metazoa; phylum Arthropoda; class Branchiopoda; order Anostraca; family Artemiidae; genus Artemia; species Artemia sp. Qi Xiang Cuo. The sequence continues at coordinate 59,177,788 of NC_142812.1, forward strand.
TTCACTTTCTGTGACGAGAAAGTGCCCTATAGGACTAAGGTCTATGGTCATTGTGTAACGTTGTACCAGTTCAAGAAACTTCTTCCCAAAGGAAGACATGGTAACTATAGGTAAACACTATTCACATATTTGGTTTTGGATTTATAAGGTGTATATGAGATGGTTTTAAGCAGGTCTATGAAGTAGGCAAATTATGAACGTTCTGCTTTTATTGGGTTTAACTGGATTTTACGATCTACTGGGGTATGGTGGAGTTTCTCTTGATGTCGGTGCAACGACAGTAGATTGAGATAATAAAGCAATTCCTTCTTCAAGATAGAAATTTTGAAACAGTTATAGGTAATAATAATAATTAAACTTCTATTAATTCATATATCAATTTGGTAATTTGTTACTTATAGCAGGGCGGACAAAACTGGATCCAAGTTCTAAAAGACTTAGGGTTTTAAGCTCATTGTGCCATCCACTCGGCTCGGGTAGATGCCCAGGAGAACAGCATTTATTTGTGGATGTACTATTAAAAAAAGAAAATTAATGAGGCAATGGCTGGGGTTGGATGACTGCCCAGATTGGGCCTTTTGTGTCCCAACCCGTGTGATTGGGACTTTTCTGTTGATTCCATATGTGGATGTTTCATACCTACGTTTGAGTTTTTCAGATGATACTTCCGTTGAAAATATAGACGCAAATGATCATAGATTTTTGGGTGAAAGAAGGGTGTTGTACGTGCCTTGATAAAAAAAAAATTATTTACCAGTACAATTAGGCTGGACCTTGGGAGAGAATTATTGTAAGAAGAAACTATTGTAGAGAAATAACAACAAAAGATTATAACAAACCCACAAGATGTGTATAGCCTAATTTGTAATTTGTGGCAGCAATGTCCCAACTGGATCAAGGCTCAGGCCTCAAAGGTCAATTGCACCACATTTCAAGTGGCTCAGCTTGCAGACCCACACCAATTACCCCAAGATTGGTGATGCCAGGACTCAAACCTGCATCCCAAAGGACATAGGATTGCAAGTGCAGTTTGCCATCCAATTGGCTAGGGTGGATTGTGCTTAGCCTAGGTCTGTGTATCTTACCTCATTAGGACAGGGGTCAAGCTTGGGTACAATTGTAATTATGGGTGCAATTGTTATATTTGAAAGATCATTGAATTGATAATACATTGGCATAGTTTTTTGAATTTTTTGATCATTGAATTGATAATACATTGGCATATTTTTTTCTGATTTCTGATGTATACTATGCTTTTACCTAATTTCAAAATCCTCAAAGGATGGAAGGTCTTCTGAAAGGGCAAGAGGTTTACCTTAAATTGCAGCTTGGAACGAATCTACGGATTTTCATCCTTGTAATGCTCCATTATGACTTTGTAGAATGTTTGCTATATTTGGGTTGAGAACTCAGCAGCTTTCCAGTTGTACAGGAACCCTTAATGTAGCCTTTGCTTGAATGCACCTGTCAAATCAGCAGCCACTGTATCTTCAGAGAGTTGATTCCACAAGTTTGTTACACGCTGGCTGAAGAAATGGCTTCTTTCTTGGACTAAGGAGCGTTTCTTGAAGATTTTCTTGGAATGCACTCTAGTCACGGAATGTTCTGGGGGGGGGGCAAGGAGACCAGGGAGAACATTTTTGGAAATAGTTTTGTGGGCCATTATCATGTCTTCACGTTTCCTCTGGTATGCAAGAGTAGGAAGTTTCAAGTGACATAGACGCTCTTTGTATGCCATTGTTTGAGGCCTTTGACCATTTTGGTTGCTCTTTGTTGTACTCTTTCTAGTATTTCTTTGTCCTTCCTGAAATAGGGCGACGCCAGGGACATTCCAACCTTTAGGCGCGGACAAACTAATGCCTTGTAGAGCTACATAAACACACTTGGGCGTCTGCTAGAGATAGTTCTTTTGATCATTCCGAGAGACTAGGGGGCAGACAACAATCCAGATTTCACATGGGTGCTGAACTTTTGACGATCAACAATAACTCCAAGGTCTCTTTTTTTAGACTGCAAAAAGGGGATTAGCTTGGAGATAGTACTGCTGATGTGTATTATGATTGCCAAAGTGGATTGTCAGCTTGTTGAGTTTTTTTTTTTTTTTTTTTTTTTTTTTTTTTTTTTTTTATATATATAATTTGATCCAAGCCTATAAAGCTGATAGTATTTTTCAATTTTTCATAAGAAAAATCTAATCTTCCTTCAAGAATAGAGTGATGAGGCTTAAAATGTCATACAATAAGAATAAAGATGATAAAGAGATCATAAAAAAATGTTGAATCAGGCTAAGAAATGACTGAGCAAAGCCAGCCAACTAGAACAGACCTAAAATGATAGCAAGGGGGCAAAGATTTAGGTAAAGACATAGTGTAGGGTAGAATTCAGATTGGAAAAAAATTCAAGTATGCTGTTAAATTCTTCATCCATTGCTTTTTATAAATATAATAATCACTGCTCTTGCAATTTTATCTCAGCCCTCCCCCCTCCCCCTAATAGGGTCATATATAGCCTTATGCTCTACAAAAATTTGCTTATTTTTTTTCAAATTCGCTCTCTATTGCACTATGACTAAACAGGTGATCGGAAATAAGCACAAAAGATAATGGCAGTCCCATATTGATACAAAAGATAATGATAAAATTCTGTGTCTGGCCTCTTTCGGGGAGGACTGGTATGTGATTGGAACAACAGTGATTATTATATTTAGAAAGAGCATTGACTAGAGTACCTAATAGAATATTTCCTTTTTTCCTGTCTGATATCTGCCCTATCTGATTAAGCCATTTAAGCTCCAGAAAGAACATTGAATAGAGTACCTAATAATTCTACTGTTCCCTGTCAGGTTGAACCAACATATTTTTTTGCTCCTATATTGACAAGCATTATTTGTTTCCTTTGGTGATTACAGAAAAGTAGGACTGGTATTGTACAGCACACAGGTGAAGAGGGGTACAAAGGTGTGGACATCTTAAATAAACACTTCCACAGCTTAAAATATCTGATTGTCTGATACTGCTCCTCCCAAGAGTTGGACGAGCGAGTATTTACCTACGGTGGCTAATCAGTCATTGAGGTGTAGTATTTTTTTGTAGTCAGGACAGCTGCTAACTTATTGGATGTATTACCTGTATATAGGGGATCTTCCCTCCATCATGACCCAGGGACATTTGGATAGATCTGGACCTAATTTTTAAGGTTTTCTACTTCCACCCTGCTTTTTGTTCAAACATATCGTTGGCTTCTTTTCTTGTGTCTAAAACTAACTAGTCCTGTGAATATGATTGTTTTGATTTTATAAAATACTATTTTTATTGTATTTTACCATAACTGCTTCCAAAGTTAAAAATATCTGTATTTTAAGATGTAGATTCTTTTTTTGTTTTCCACCCCTCTCTCCCCACATAAATACTTCTCTGATACTGGTCCTCCCAAGGGTTGGATCTGCACTTACTATAATGGCTACCCAATCTTTGAGGTCTTTTATTTTTTGGTAGCCAGGACAGCTGCTAAATTACTGGCTATAATGGGGGAAAAGGTGCCCTCTACCAATGATGATCCAGGGTCATTTCAATAGATCTGGGCCTAATTTTCAAGGCATTCTACTACCACTCAACTTTTGTTAAACCTATCCTTGGTTTGCTTCGTTTTTTCACAACTGATCAGTTCATAAAATGCTATTTCTATAATATTGTATCATAACTACACATAAGGGGGGGGGGGTCTTAACATGTGACAATATAAGTGTTATTTTTATTTTAAGGCATTCTAGCAGGATACTTTTTAAGTCTTAGCAGGGGTTATATGTGTTTCATCTGTTGAAATCCAGGGTAGCTCTGTCATTTTGAGATCCAGGACAGCTCTTACATATCTTTCAGCATTTAAGAGAGAGAGATATACTAATTAAACCAAAATACAACATCATTATTGACAACCAGCCTAAGAAGTATAACAACTTCTTCAAGGGGGTGGCAAAAATGCATTAAAAATAATATAGTACTAAATAAATTATAAAACAGCTAATACAAATCGCACATCCTAATTGGCCCCACACACATTACAACAAAACAAATCCAACTTAACTGTTAAGATTATGCCCCGACAGGCCATAATAAGCTACTCAATTATTATTTGCACCCCCCCCCCCTAAAAAAAACAACAACAAAAGAACTAAAATTCATACTTACTAAAAAGGATTTCTTTAATTGCGCTCTTAAACAAAGAAATATCGCTATTATTTGTAATGCCGTGATCCAGATTATTCCAACTTTTAATCCCCCTATGAAGCACAGAAAACGTCGATCGGATCGAAACAATCAGTGGATTATTAATCTCTGCAGAAGATCGAGTGTCATAATTGTGAATCATGGATCGCAAATTAACTAAACTGTCGAAACATGGAAGATTTGTACCATGTTGTAGCCTAAAAATAAACAGAAGTGTATTTAACTCTCGTAGTCCAGAAGTTGGCAGTATCCTTATTTGTTCGTAGACGTTCCATACTGAAACCCGGGGTTGCAGGCCAACCAACAAACGAACAGCGTTATTTTGAAGAACTCGTACAGGCCAGACAACCAAAGCAAATATATCAAGGGAAACGCTACCAAAATACAGAATATATGGATGGACAAGGAAGAAATAAAGGAGGCGCTGGACATATGTAGGGAAAAAATGCCTAAGTTTTCTCATTATACCTAGGTTACGAGACAAAAGTTTATTTATAGACTTTGTATGACACTTGAATGACAAAATATCATCAATATAAACCACCAGGTACTTAATCGATCAAGCACGCTTTAAAATTCCACAATGCGTTACAATTACATGAATCCAAGGATAAAAAACGGGAGATGGGAAAATGACAAAATTTGACGTACCAAGATTAATTTTGAGCCTATTTACCCTCAGCCAGGAATGTAACCTATCCACATTATCTTTCATTGATGTCTGGAGTAATTCTGTCGTCTTTGCAGTGCTGATAACCACGGTGTCATCCGCAAATAATGACACAGTTTCATTCCGGAGACTTTTAGTCACATCACTAACACTAAAACAACAATTATGGATACAATTAGGCATATAAATAATTAACAAAGGAAGAGAATCGGGCCAATAACACATCCCTGTGGAACACCACAGCTGACTGGACGCAATTTGGATTTTAAGAAATTCATCTCCATAAAATGGTCTGGCTACAAAACTCTGTATAAAATCAAAAGCTTTAACTTGGATCCTATACATCTCACATTTTTCCAAGAGCCATGGTCAACTGTGTCAAAAGCCTTCATTAGGTCTAGACATACTGCACCAACCACTAAATCCTTTGTTTAGAGCCACATTAATAATACTTGTCAAAAATATAAAGGTATCCTCTGTTTTCCTATTCTTTCAGAACCCAAACTGATTAATATTCAAAACATTAAACTTCTCAAGAAATGTGATAGACCGAGAAATAAAGCATTTTTCAATAAAACGAAAAATATATGGCAAAACTGATATTAGGCAATAATTACCAATATCATTTCTATCACCACCTTATAAACCGCTGTCACTCTTGCATATTTTAAACAATCTGGAAACGTACCTTGTCGGAAACAATCATTAATTAATGATGTTAGAATGCTAGATATAGATGGAAAAATACATTTCAGAATTTTTAAACTCATAAAGTCAAAGTCACTACCAGACAAACTATTTTTCAATGCATACATCGTATCCCTTACCTCGTCCACGGTAATCCTCTTTATATGCAACAATACATCAATAGGGGCGGTAAAGTGGATCCAAAAGGTGGATCTCCTGGAATGGGGAAATTATATCGACTATTTTTGAACCCATCGAAGTAAAATGATTCTGAAACCCATTATAAATCGTATAACCATCTGTAGCTATGGCCTCATTTACTATCAATTCAGATGGTAGTATATTAAGGACTCTGACCTATAACACTACGGATTATTTGCCAGGTCTTCAATGGGCTACCTTCAGCTTACTTTAATTTCATACAAAAATACCTTTTTTAGCCTCACAGAGAGGATTGTTCAAACCATTCAAAAAACATATTGTTGTTCTTTATTCTCATCCATAATTTTTAAAGCTTGTAACTTAAACAATCTATCTCTTAAATTTTTATCCCAAAGAAGATCTAGTGTTATCCATGGCTTCTTACCGTTATGTTTTCACCCTTTCATATTCTTAGCAACTTCCACTTCCTTAGCATTTTCCAATAACTTACCATAAAAAAGTGCAAATTTACTGTTTGCATCTTTTTTCTCTCCAAGCAGGGACATCCAGTCAACTTGAACCAAACTACTATTTAGTTTTAGGAGGGCATTTTGATCAAAAACTACAGCTCTTTCACACAAGTCAGAAATCACTCATTTATAAGTAAATACCTCAAATTCAGCAAAGACCCCAAAGTGGTCAGATTCAACATTTACAGCGAACCCCGGAGATCTAAAAGGTATATTTGAAAATATATTGTCCAAAAACTTTGCGTACGTCCTCGAAACTCTAGTCTGAATGTTAATTGTAGCAATAGACTTATATGCCAATAGACTTATATGTTAATAGAGTTATATGTTATATATCAATAGACTTATTAGACTTAATAGAGTTAGACTCAATAGACTTAATAGAGTTATATGTCAATAGACTTATATGTTAATAGAGTTATATGTAGCAATAGACTTATATGTTAATAGAGTTATATGTTATATATCAATAGACTTATTAGACTTAATAGAGTTAGACTCAATAGACTTAATAGAGTTATATGTCAATAGACTTATATGTTAATAGAGTTATATGTAGCAATAGACTTATATGTTAATTGTAGCAATAGAGTTGATATGCCAGCTGTTGATGAAAATTATCAAAGAATTCTTGAATAGAGCTAGAGGCCTACCTGTACACAATGACTAAATATGCATCAAAATTATTTAGTCTAGCTTGTAGAATTAGTGTATCATGCACCATTTCATTATATTTGGATTTTCATGTGCAGATCTATACGTACATAGGCTGAAACACCCCCGTGCTGACATAGCTCTTGTTTCCGTTTAATCAAAATATACCGCAGTATCATAGGCAGCACAATCGCGCTGCCTAAGTAAAGAAAGCTGTTCGCACAATGTATTATTTTTTTTTTAGGGCAGGGCATTTCGTATCGAAGGAGTTGTCGTAGAAACTACGAAAAGGGCTCATTCGATTGGAAATTTGAGTGGCTTGTGCCCTTTTTTAGAGGTCGAAAGTGATTGGAAGGTAACTAACACCCCTTCCACGTCCACCATTTCCCCAGACACATCCAATCAAAATTTTGAGATAACCATTTTGTTCTACGTAGTTGAAAGGTCTGGAAATTATGTCTTTAAGGATGAGAACCCCCTCACAGCCCTCACGTCAAGGGTTGTAAGTTATACCCTGGGGCATACAAGGTTTTTATAGAAGGCGCTGTCGTACAAATTTCAGAAAGGACTCATTCGATTGGAAACTGAAAGGGCTAGGGCCCTTTTTAATAGTCGGAAGTGATTGCAGGCAACTAATCCCCCTCTCACGCCCACCATTACGCCCTGGGAGAGGGAAACTTCAAAAGGGCTCATTAAATTGGAAATTAAAAGGTCTAGTGCCGTTTTTGATAGTTGATAGTGATTGGAGAGCAACTAACGCCCATCTCACGCCCACCATTTCCCAAAACACATCCAATCAAAATTTTAAGATAACCGTTTTGTTCAACGTAGTTAAAAAGTCCAGAAATTAGGTCTTTGAGGATGAAAACTCCCCTCACAGCCCTCAGGGCAAGGGTTGTAATTTATGCCCTGGGGTCATATAAGGTGTTTATAGAAAGCGTTGTCCTAGAAGCTCAAAAAGGGCTCATTCAATTGGAAATTGAAAGCGCTAGTGCTCTTTTTAATAGTCTAAAGTGATTGGAAGGCTTGACATTTTTATAGTAAAGATTCATGTGGGTACAATGTATTATTGTTATTTTTTTTTTTTTTTTTTTTTTTTTTTAGACCCAGGCACTTCGTATCGAAGGAGTTGTCGTAGGAGCTTCAAAAAGGGCTCATTCGACTGAAAATAGAAATGACTAATGTCCTTTTTAATAGTCGAAAGTGATTGGAAGGCAACTAGTCCCCCTCCCACGCCCACCTTCCCATTTGTCCATTATGTTTAAAAATTAAATGTTGCCTTAAGATCAAATGAAAGTGCACTGTGTTAATGCTAATTCCCAATAAGGTATCTCAGCAGTATCCCAAGAACGACTGAGGGTATTATGTTCAAACTTTCGGGGCTACTTCTGCTCTTAAAATTTAACCAAATCAAAATAGAGTAAGTGTATCCAAGCTATGAAAGAAAGTAAACAGATTTTTTTTGCGAATGGTATCAATTTTTCTATTTCAGGTCAACTAAAAATGGTATGAAACTAAATAAAACACTATTATTTGCGTCCAGATTTTGAAAAGGGTGTATGTTGTTAAAAATTGCTGAAAATTTTTCCAGCTTACAAATAACAGGCCAAACTATAAAGTCTTAAAAAAAACGAAAATATTTAAAATATTATTTTCTTTTTCCCTGAAAATACTATGTCAATATAAAACAAACTGAAATTAATTAAACAAACTTTTTCCACAAAATAAGTTTTTCAAAGAAAAGTAAAGAACTCCATTAAACCGAAAATGAGCAAAAATAAAGTCAAATAATTTCCCAAGCGTAAAACTACTACAAATCAGCATCAATAAATAGATAAAACCCAAAACAAAAAGAAATTACAATAAATAACTGAGTTAAATTCAAAACGAGCAGAAATTACCATGTGTAGGGCTCAAAACCCCCTATGCCTTCCCAAGGCCAGAACATAATTTGCGCTTTACTGAAGAAAATACAAATGAATGTGGATTGTCAGTTTAATATATAAATATATATATATATATATATATATATATATATATATATATATATATATATATATATATATATATATATATATATATATATATATATATATATATATATATATATATATATATATATATATATATATATATATATATATATATATATATATATATATATATATATATATATAATGTTAAGTATAGGAAAGTCAGTGTGAAAGGTGACTTAATAATTTATGTTCGAAATGGTTGGTCTTCTGTCGTGATGAGTGATATGTCGCTTTGGGAAGAAGGTATATGTGAGAGCTTACTCCTTGAGATTACTCCATCGGGATGCTTACTGTTTATTTTATGTTCATTTTACAGACCTCCTTCTAGTAATCCAGCGAGATCTTTTGATGTTTTTGAACAAGTACTTGTTAAGTTGGCAGAGTGTAAAAAACAGCTCTTATGTCGGGTGATTTCAATTTTGACCTATTAACTTTGGATTCTAATGTTAAGAGAGAATTTCTTCAAAATATGCTTTCATCAGGTTTTCTACCTAGCATTTCTCTGCATACTAGAGTTACAACAACTACTGCTACGCTGTTGGACAATACATTTTTCTGTGCCCATTCATTGAGAGCAGTAAAATCGTCTTTGATATTATCTGGCATGTCTGACCACTTCCCAGTTTTTGTGCTCTTTTTGATTTTGTCCAAAGTTCTCCCGATCGGCAAAAGCCTTCAGGAAAGAATAAAGATTCACAGATAGAAGGGATTACTTTTCAGTCTTTACGTAAGCTCATTGATGATCATGATTGGTCTTGTGTTCTTGGATCAAATAATGTAAATGAAGCATTTTCGTGTTTTGCTATCCAAATGTCGTTATTAACAAACCTGGCCACTTCTTCTCGAGTTACGTATAACAAATATTTACAGAAATTTGACCCATGGATTTCTGATGGGATTGTTTTGTCAACAGGGTCAAAAATAAAAGGTATTAAAATATGTATCAAGTAAAACATAGGATTCGTTTCAAGATTATGGTTCGGATAGAAATAAATTGAATTTTATTATAATTTTTGCTCACCGCAGATATTATAAAGATAAGTTTGACCAATGTAAATCTGACATGAGAAAGGCTTGGAACCTTATTAATCGAAAGATTCAACTAAATCAATATTCAGGTATTAGTATTGATTGTCTTGAAGTTAATGGGGGAAATATTCAAGACCGTAAAGTAATTATGAATACTTTTGGCGATTATTTTAATACTGCAAGATCGAATCTGGCAACTAGTGTAAAGTCAATTCCAGATTCCCCTGAACTTGATGATTTTGTCCCTTCTAGGAAATTATTTTCTTCTCACGAAATTAATCATCAGGAAGTAAAGAAAACTACTTTGAAACTTAAAACTAGTTCTACTACAGATAATTTTGGATTTTCTTCTCGAATTGTCAAACAAGCAGTATCCAATATTTCTTCTCTCCTTGCACGTATTTTTGATTTATCTTTAGTTAATGGAATTTTTCCTGATTTGCTTAAAAAGCCAAATGTTATTGCTTTATATAAAAGTGGGAGTCCCACTAACACTTCAAATTATAGAGGTATCTCTCGCATTTCTGATTTTAGTAAAATTCTTGAAAAAATTGCACATGGGCAACTAAATTGTTTTCCTTTGGGTAATAAAACCTTGCATGCATCTCAATATGGATTCATTAAAGGCAGGTCAACTGAGTTGCCAGTACATGATCTTGTACTTGAAATAAATGATGCTCTTGACAGTTGAATGTCAATGCATCCTGCAGGAAGTAATCAACATTAGGAGAATCTTCGGCGAGGCAAAGCTCCAGCCTGACATGAACATGTTTCTACTCTCAAACCTACCAACTAACACTGAAAGACATCTATACAAAACTGTTTTTGATTTTCTAAGACATAACAATATCAGCGAGTAGTTCACATAGATGGTAGCAAGACTTATTCCTGACCCATCATCCCCTGTAGATTGAAAATCGTCGTGAAGCCAAAAGGAGACCGAAGTAGACTCCAGAACGCTTGGCATTTCAAGAAAGAGAAGGTGGTCAGAGTGCCTTGGCGATTTTCCTTGATGCTGCCAAGGCATTTGATACTGTTGATCATAGTTTGCTTCTTATGAAATTAAAACAATATGGATTCTCATCAAGTTCTCTTAGTTTTTTTTTTTAATCGTATCTTTCTGATAGGAAGCTAGAATGTTTTGATCGTGGAAGTGAATGTTTCGTTCTAATTGTTTTCCTATATCATGTGGTGTTCCTCAAGACTCTATCTTAGGACCTATCTTATTCCTTCTTTGTATAAATGATTTGCCTGAAGTTACCTCTGTGCAAAGTTATTATGCTTGCTGATGATGTAGTACTTTTCGGACCCTGTTCTGACTTAGCTAGATTACTGTTAAACCTTAATGTGACATTTTCAGCTGTATTTGATTGGTGTTCTAGGAATCTACTTGTTCATAATGAAAATAAATGTCAATATATGTTGTTTTCACGTACGGGCATAGTTCAAAGTAGTTCTTTTTCTCTGAATAATGTTGAACATGTTCGCCTTGGAATTTTTCTATATGAAAATTTATCTTTCCGAGGACACATTAAATTCTTGTCGCTGAAGATATCCAGAAATATTGGGATTTTTTCACGGTTGCGCCATCATTTTCCTCAAAATATTTTGAAGAAGGTTTATTTTTTCTCTTGTTCATCCTTATTTCCTCTATTGTACTCCATGCAATCATCGAAACACTCAGTCATTTACTGCTTTTGCTAAAGCTTGCCATAAACTGAAATCTCTTTTCATAAAATTTGCAGATAAAACTGTTGATTGGATCTTAGCCAGGGATATGAATACTGACATATTGACCTCATCTGATCGATCTGAAGTCCTGCTAGATTCTCTGTCAAGTGTCTATCAGTTCGTTGCTAAGAACCTGGCTTATGCTTACATTCATAATCGAGGCTCCGTTAAATCCAACCTCGACCATATTATTGTGTCTTAAGTCCGGTCTAATCAAATCCGAGGTGTTTGTTGATGAAGATAAAATCAATGATGACCATCTCCCTATTTCGTGCCTAATTGAGCCTCCTGATGTTCAAGCCCACTTTAGGGGTCCCCATTCAAAATGGTATCAAAAGCCCAATTGGAATCGTATAGACGTTGAGATGTATAATACTACTTTATGCACTCTACTCTCAACTATTAAAGTCCTGTTTCACTTGCTCCAGACTTCGATAAAGTGCCCTGATTCTAAGGAAGACCTAAATTCGTATTATTACCAGATAGTGGCATGTCTAAAGTCGGCCACAAAAGTTGTAGTTCCGATTGAGCACGTGCTTTCTGGGTCTCGCAAGCCCCTGTGGAATATACATCCGGAAGTGAAAAAAGTAAAGAACCGCGCAAAGTTTTGGTTGCGATTGTGGAACGCTTGCGATCGACCCTCCTCCGGTGCTGTGTTTACAGTCAATCAAAAAACGAAGAAAGAATACAAATCTTGCTTACGTAATGCAAGGCTCAACGCATGGGACGCTCCAAATAGTAAAATGACTTGGAATAGAGTTATCAATAGCAGTAAGTGTTCTCCCCCACCTCAGTCGGAATTAAACCTTATGAATTTTGTGCGCCAATATATTGACATATTTTCCGTATTTAATCAGTGTGTTCAGAAACATTTTTCTAATCTACTTATTTCGGTCCTGCCAGTGTCTGTTTGTCAATATAGAGTCCCTGCGATAAGTATGAGTGATTTACATTGGGCGCTGAAGAAAGTAAAAAGATCAGATTCTCCTGATTGTGATGGCCTATGCTTTAGGAATTTTGCTTATGATTGCCCATTATTGTTGAACCATCTGCAGTTATTATTCCAGATTTATATAGCTCAATCTCTGGTTCCTGATAGTTTTCTTTCCGGTAGTGTCACGCCTATACTTAAACGCGGTAAAGATCCAGATTCATGCTCGAATTATAGACCGATTAATGTATCTTGCTTTATGAGTAAGATTTTTGAGTATGTCCTTTTGCCTGAACTAACTTCCAAGTACGATTTTTTGTCTTTTCAACTAGGATTTAGAAAAGGGGTTTGTTGCCCCCAGGCACGTCATGTGCTCAGTCGGTTGTTAAAGGAAGCTTTTTCCCAGAAGCGTTTATTGTATTGCTGCACAGTAGACATTTCCGGGGCTTCTGATAATGTTGTTCACGCCCAGGCCTTGCATTCCCTTGCTTGTTCTGGAGTCAATTATTCAGTTATTTCTACATTGCGATATTGGTATGATAACTCTTATGTGCGTATTAAGTGGCTGTCAAATACTTCTGATTCGGTAGCTGTTTGGAAAGGCGTTAGACAGGGAGGAGTTTTATCTCCTTATATATTTAAATGTGTCCTCGCTACTTGTTTAGAACATCTATCTCCTAATGTGTTTTTTCGTGATATTGGTGTAAGTGATATTGCATACGCCGACGATCTCCTTTTAGTTATTTTTTCTCGTCGAGGGTTGGCTCTGAATTTCCGGAAGCTGTCTTCTCTACTTAGTGATAATGGCCTATCCGTTAATATGGGAAAGTTTGAGTTTATATGCTTTAATAGTAGAACTTCTGTATCTCCATTAAACCTCGGTTCGATTTCATTACCTTGTTTGGATAAAGTCAAGTGGCTTGGTAAATCGTTTTGCCCGTCCATTTCCGAAACTTGCTCCGAGTTGGTTATTAATGCATTAAAAAATATTCGTGTGTCATATGGTAAGATATCTCCAAATAGAGGGCGTTATAATCGTAAGGGACTAGCCCGGCTTTATAATAGTTTTTGCTCTCCAGGTGTAAATTTTCTATCTGGATTCCACCACTTGCTGAGGAAAAAAGATTTACGGAGACTTATAAGTGGTTACTTTAGATATTGTGAATATTTGATGTATTTACCTGGCCGTTTCGAAAATATAAATATTTTGTCCCGTTATGGTGTCAGTGATTCGTGCGCGCTACTGGCCAGTGTGTCTTATAATATGATTATTAACAATATTATTGTTGTTTCTTTCACTGAACCCTTAGTTTGTTTTTTTCATCGTGATATCGGTTACTTTACATTTTTTTGTTGTTGTTTGATTTCGTAATGATGTTGTTATTTTTTCTTTTATATTTTCCATTACTCCGCAGTGTCATTTATAATGTTCATATGTGGGTCATAAATAAATTACTATTATTATTTGGGCATCTACGTTTGCATCTAAGTATAAACCATTACAAATTTTGCAAAATAAAGCACTTAGGATCCTTTTTAATATCCTTTTTAGGATCATCCAGTAAAACACCTATGCAGGTCCTCGGTATATTTTTGATTATTCAGATCAATCTGATTTCTATTTCCCGTATTTGTCATGATTTTGCTTTTGATCAACTTCCATCGCGATTTTCTACAATTTTTACGAAAAATTCGCAATATCATAATTACCCCACATACCGTAGATCATATTTTTCATCAGATTTTTGTGACCCCCAGCTAGAGCCAGTTTTCAGCCTTCGCCACATGGGCCCAAAAATATGGAACCCTTTACCATTACCAATTCGAGAGTGCCCTGATAAGGTTTAGTTTTTTAATGTTTTAAAGAAACACGTTGCTACATTATAGTGTCAGGCTATTTTGTTTTTCTTGTTTTATTTTGTTTTTCTTGTTTATTTTGTTTTTGTTCATTTTGTTATTTTGGTTATTTTGTTTTTCTTGTTTTATTTTGTAAAGATGTAACCTTTTAAACTATTGACAGCGCGATAGCGCTGCCTAAGTAAAGAACGATGTGGGCACAGCGTATTATTTATTTTTCTTCTTTCTCCATACCCGGGCACTTCGTATCGAAGGAGTTGTCGTAGAAACTTCGAAAAGGGCTCTTTCGATTGGAAATTGGAGTGGCTAAGTGCCCTTTTTAATAGTCGAGAGTGATTGGAGGGCAACTAGCCCCCCACCCACGCCCATCATTCCCCCAAACACAACCAATCAAAAATTTTGGGATAGCCACTTTTTTCAGCGTAGTTGATTTCCAGGAAGTTTGCACGATGATTTTGCCGTTTTATTGTAACAGGTAATGCGCTTAAGTATGCCAAAAGGCATTTGCGTTTTCGTTTATTAACAGTGTTTTTCTTGTTGTAAATAAAAAGTTACTCTATTTATTTAATAGATAGATGCTCACAGTACGGCTGCTGAATGAAACTAAATTAACTGCACACAGTTGTGGGAGTCCCCCCCCCCCTCATGAGATTGGTCTAAAATGCTTTTTAAACATCCAGACCTAGTTATGTGTTTTTGAGGGGTTCTGCCTTCCTCCTATTCTTAGAAATAAATTCTTGCCTCCCATAATTTTACAACAAAGCATGTCTATGAATAAGGCTGTTTTCTATTTGTTTAGTGCTACCTTGTAGTCATCGCTTGTAACTACTATTAGAGAGGGTATTTTTATATACAGCAATGCGTTATTTTCATTTTTTTTTCAGGGATTGTAGTTGCCCTGTTTGTGGGTCCTCGCAATGGGTCATCCGCATTTCATATGTTCTGCAGCTTTGATCGTTGGGGCAGCTCCTACATTCTTCGCATTTTGGCTGGTTTGGAAAATACTGTCATTTGTTTTGCCTGGATGGATGTATCAAGAAATAGATGATATCTTTTTTGGGTCCTATCAAAAATACATTCTGTTCTTTTTTGAACATTGCAGTGGACTGAAGGTGAGTCCTTAATTTATTATTATATTCTTTTTTGAACATTGCAGTGGAGTGAAGGTGAGTCCTTAATGTAAATTGTATTCTTTTTTCAACATTGCAGTGGACTGAAGGTGAGCCCTCATTTCTTTTAACTTTATTTAGATAAATATTGGAACAAGTTTTCACTGGTAGTTGAGTTTGGTAGCAACTATCCCTTCCTTTGACTCCTTGTATGTATAACGGATTTTGCAGAATTTTTCTTGGTCTTATCTTATTGATCATCGATCTTGCCCAAGTCGGAGAAGAGGTTTATCCGCCTAAATTATTGGTTATTGGAAGGGTTGTTATCTAACTTGGGAAGAAGCAACCATACTACTACTGTTAACAGTTTAGTGCATGTCATAGCTGCCTGAAGCCAACTCAGCTTTGTCGGTTTCTTAGCTAATTAGCTAATTAGCTAAAAATTTTTTAATCAAAATTGCATTGAAAGTTCTATCAAGATGAAACTTACAAAAAGCATGTTGATATGAATACTAGGTTTCAAATGAGCCATTAAACGCCTCTCTCTCTGACTTTGCGGTAGCCTGGTAGCTTTGGTAGAAAAAAAAACGGAAAAAAGGAAATACATCAGTTCTAACCGAAAATTGCAAAAAAAAAATACTATTTTCCTTATTTTCAAGATTATGGCTAAAAACTTCCAGCGCCGTTTTTCGACCTTGATAATTCCAATGCTGCAGTTTTTATTTCGATCTGCCTCCATTTTCAAGGAGTTTCAAGCTCTTCCAAAATTCCCAATAATTTATATTCGAGTAAAATTTTATTATTACTATAACTCTATATACTATAACTCATATAATAGTTATCGTTCCTAAGTCACCTTTATATGACAAATTTCTCTGACCTGACAGTTTTTTTTCCAACACGTTTTTAACTTTCGTTTAAATGGGCTGTAGTTTGATCTTTACTAAATTGCAACTACTGCTGCAACCATGATCTAATCAAGCGTCGCCAATCTTTGAGGGAGGTTTCAACCAAAAATTGTAACAAAAAATAACTCTGTGTTTTTCAAGATAGGAGGCTCAAAACATCTTGCTTAGGTTTTCTCACCTAAACTATTTGAAATGTATTCTAATTTGTGTTCTGTGTTCTGGCTGGAATGTGTTCAAAATTTGAGGAGACTTAGTGGATGAACAAGGGTCTGGTAACATGATGCTGATTTAGTCCTTCATTGTCATGTTTTGAAAGAAGCTGTTAGGACTTAGGACTAATAGGCTTATCTCCACCTGGATACATGGTTAGAATTTAAAGTTTTAAAACTGTTAAAACCTTTTACTGTGTATTTTAAATTTGATATTTTTACTGCCTGATTTGCAGTCCTCAGAGTTTCTAGGTTTGTTTATACATACCAATGCGTAAAGTTAAATTTGTTAGGACTTTTGAATGAATTTCCCATATTTTTTTATAAGTTTTTTATATTTTTGATAACAAATGGTGACAGGCTTTTTATTTGTCCCTCTAAAAAGACCCAACAACTGAGACGTCGGTTTAACGCCCTATGCATCAGCAATGGCTCTGGAGCAGCGTTACCAACACTTCGAAATAAACTGTACCAGTTTTCTTACTAAAATTGTACCACAAGAGGTTAACTTGTACCATCTTAACAGAAGGTTTACCATAACAAGAAGAAAATTTTCTATAAACTAAAACTTGAAAAGATATCTGAGCAAGGAAGGAGCAAGTAAAACCATAATGTATAGGCAAATTCGTATTGTACCAAAAAATTCATATGTACCGCGTTGTACCAAAAATGGTACAGTTATACTACGTTGGTAACGCTGCTCTGGCAGATATTTATCCATATATAAAAGTTGTCTTTTATTACAGGTTTATTTCAGTGGTGATTTTGATGGCTTAAAGCAAGAGAATGCCCTCTATCTATCAAACCACCAATCGACAGGTTTGTGCTTTTAATCTGTTTTAAACTTCAGGAAAAGTTGAAATTTGTTTCAAGAATTATGATCTCTAATTAAGACTAGGGCTGCCTGAGATGACAAGGGAAAGAAGGAAAAATATAGATGTAGATGCTGGATATTTTTCTTGCATAAACAACGAAGTGTCTTCATCTAAGAAAGGCAAAAATACAAGTGATATGAAATATTTTTTAATGTTTTACATAAGATAGCTAAATTTTGTTTTAAAAATTGCAACCAAAATTGCATACATAGTTACGGTTGGGGCTATAAGTGGTATACAAAAACGGAGAATGTAGATGCAGATGACGGAATTTTTGCTTGTATAATCAGGGGGCCGGTGTTCTATCTCCATCCCCTTTCCTAGGAGCTAATTCTGTATTTATGTGAAGGCTCAATGAGAGTTTGAATGTTTTGGGATTTAAATTCACCATTTGATGAACCTGTCCAACTCCCTAATTACAAAACTGTCAACCCTAACTCTAGAGGTTTCAACCCGAACCCTAACTCTAGAGGTTTCAACCTCTCATCTACGAAAATTTGGGATTTTGTATTTTTTGTTAAAGAAAGATCACGGATGTGTATTGTTTTTTTTTTTCAGGGATGATCGTATTGAACCAAGGGGCCTAGATGATCGAGAGGGGGCTCATTCGAACGAAAACTAGAAGTTTACTGCCTTTTTAAGTGACCAAACAGATTAGAGGGTGACATGACCCCCATAGCCCCTAGAGAAAGGGCTGCAAGTTTTGCAGTTTGTCCATTGTCTACATATAGTATATGTTATTGGGAAATATACGAACATTTTTTTGAGGGGGATTTTTCTGCGGGGGGGGGGGGTTTCCACGGGGAGAATTTTCAATTTGAAGAATTTCCTGAATTCATATACAGAATTCTTTATATTTATATTTCTTTCTCTTTGGACGCATATATAGGGAATGTCACGGGAATTGTCCGGGGTAAATTTTCAGCGAGGAGGGAATTGTCTGGCTGGATTTTTCCGTTTGAAAAGCGGATAATGTCCACAAGCGTACTGCAGAGTGATACCTCCCTTCTTATTGTACAAAAATGTTTGTGACCTTTATTTTAATGCTTCAACTAACTAAACTAATTTGCTTCATAATGCAGTGATTTATAAATGCGTGTCAGCTATTATAAAGGAGGGGTGGTAGTTCATTGTGTAGGAGGGGGAGGGGTAAGGGGCCTAAAGGAGTACGTTTTAATACACCGTTGTATTGTCAACAAAAATAGAAAAGAAACTGGTTCTATCAGCTCACTAAAAAAAAAGGGTTAAAAAGTTTTAAGAACTGTAGATGACAGATATTGTACTTGTCAACAAGGTGTCTTCATCACAGCAAAAAATATATGCAAGTAAAAGAAATGATTTTTAATATTTCACATAAAAATTCAAAAATAGTAATCCAATATATATATAGTTAAGATCAGGGCTGCCCGTGATGAGAAAAAAAGAAAGAAAAATAATGTATAGAAATAAAATATAGGACGTAAAAAGGAATATCTTTAATATTTTACGTAAGAGAAAAATTTAAGATTTGTTTTAGATATTGCAATCCTAGATTTATAGTCAAACAGTTTGTGGTAACGAACTGTAAGCAAGGAGCGACCCGGCTCAATAGTAACCAAAACTCTAAAAAACAGAATTTTGATACCAATAGATACATCAAAAGAATCAGAATTTTATGCTGATTTCAAATATATAAGTTTCATCAAGTTTAGTCGTACTTATCACAAGTTACGCGCCTGAGAAAATTTCCCTAATTTACGAAAAAAGGAGGAAACGCGCTCTAAAAACTATTGAAACTTAATGAAAATAACACCGTCAGATTCAGCGTATCAGAGAACCCTACTGTAGAGGTTTTAAGCTCCTGTTTGAAAAAACGTGGAATTTCGTGTTTATTGCCAGAAGATAGATCATGGTTGCATATCTATTTGTTGTTTTTTTTCCCCCAGGGGTGATCGTATCTACCAAGCGGTACTAGAATATTGTGGGACGGCTCATTCGAACAAAAATTAAAAGTTCTAGTGCCCTTTTTAAGTGACCAAAAAAATGGAGGGCAACTAGGCCCCCTCCCACACTCATTTTTTTTCCCAAAGTCACCCGATCAAAATTTGAAGATTTGGCCATTTTGTTCAGCATGGTCGAAAATATAATAAATATGTCTTTTAGGATCATTTAACCCCAAAAAGTCCCCGGGGGGAAGTCTGAAAGTTATGAACTTTACCCAATGTTTACATACAGTATTGGTTATTGGGAAGTATACAGACGTTTTCAGGGGTTTTTTTCTGGTAGTGGGGGGCGGGGGTAATGTGGAAGGATCTTTCTATGGAGGAGGTTTTCATGGGGGAAAGGACATTGCTATGAAGGGGGCGCCGGATTTCCCAGCATTATTTAAAAAAACGATCAGAAATTAAATAAACAGGTTTTTCAACTGAAAGTAAGGAGCAACATCAAAACTTAAAACTAACAGAAAGTATTACGTATATGATTTGGTTTGCTCCCTAGTCAATACCTCGCTCTTTAAACCAAAGATTTTTTTAATACTTCCATAAGATCTATTTTTTCTAATTAACGGCCTTTGTGATTAAGGGGTCATTTTTAAAGAATTGAAACGAAGAATTGGAAAATTCGAACTTTAGCGTAAAGAGCGCGAGGTATTGACTAGGGGGCGAACCCATTAATATACGTATTAAAAATATATGAATTTATATTAGGAGGGGCTGTCCCCTCCTCAACGCCTCGCTCTTTAAGCTAAAGTTAGACTCTCTCTCACAACTCTATTTTTTAAATCAATAAAGAACTTTAGCGTAAAAAGCGAGGCGTTGAGGAGGGGACAGCCCCTTTCATATACGGAATAATCTCTGTTCGTTTTAAGTTTTAATGCTGCTCCTTACTTTCAGTTAAAAAACTTTTTTTTTTAAATTTAATCAAGATTAAGAATTGACTGCCAGCAGTTGAAAAACGGAAAAAAAAAAAAAAAAAAAAAACTCCTGACTCGAAAGAACAAAACTCACGCCTACAGGACTGTTGAGCTGCAAAAGGGATATTCATAGCTATATCCCTATGTAGAAGAAAATTCACTAATAACATTAACAGATCATTATGGGCTGTTATTCTGATTAAGATTAAAATAAGGAAAGAATTGGAAAAGAAGAAAAAAGAGAATAAAGAATGACTGTTAAAAGGTTTAGATGATATATCCCTTGACAAAGTAACCTTAGTAGAGGGAAATTCACTAAAACTAGCGGAACATTATTGGTGGGGGGGAGGGCTACCCTGGTTGACATTAGTAAATAATTTGAGTTTAAATATTAGATATAGGTATTGAGATAGAATTTAAATTAGACGATGGAACGTTAATGGAAGAAACAGAAAGAAGAAAAAACCCTGGCTGTAATAAGCTGTTGAATAAAGAGCATGGGTAACTTATAAGAGTGGAAACTGACGCATAGTGCTGGCAATAAAAATTATCAAGGCCATCTAACCTTTTGGCAATACTTGGTACTTTTTCAACTTTGTAATTTTTCGTTTTTTGTCAGGAACTGAGATCAGACTGTTATTACCATCTGGCAAAAATGCCAAGCGTCGCCAAATGCTAGATAGCGGTAATACTTGTTTTTGTTGATTCTACTGCCACTTTCCATTCTTATAAGTTACCCCTACTCTTGGCTGTAGAAGACACATCCCAAGCTAGAGGAAAATTGAATAAAACTAATGAGGAATTAATAGGGATGATTACCCTGATTAAGATCAAAAGAAGAAACAAAAAGGAGAAACAATGACTATTTTAAACTACAAGAGATATGTATCTGGGTAGAGGGAACATGCCTCTAGGTAGGCATAAATCAACAAAAATTAGTTATAAATCACTAGGGGTAGCTGCCCTTATTGGGATTAAAAGAAAAAAAAACGGGAAAAAGAAACAAATTGGTTTATAATTGTAAGCTGCTATAAATATATCGCGAGCCATAGCAAAATTCATTAAAAGGGGTGATACGTTTTTAGGTCTTCCTATTCCAATTAATATTAAAGGACGAATCGAGGAGGGAGAAAAACAGAAAGAAAATGAAATTCATATGAAATTCAGATAAAACTTATTTGAATAAATTTCAAATTTATTTGAATAAAATTCAAATAAAATGTGAAAGTACCGAACTTCCGTATACAAAAAAGAGTTAAATAGTAACAGAAGTTTCTAAGTAAGAAAAAAGTCTTTGTTTAGTAAATATAGGCTCAACAAGTACATATTTAAATATATTCTCCAGATAATTGTGATAGGGAAGAGGTCGAAATTTATCAGGGAGGCATATTCATCAAAGCAGTAAAAAAGGTGAATTATTTTAGCTATTATTAATTATTTTAATAGTATTAATTATATTAATTACTATATTATTAATTATATTAATTACATAATTATTTTAACTCTGCAAAAATATATCTTCATAGAAATGGGGGAATTCAGAAGAAGGCGTAGTGGACCCAAATACCCTTTCTCGTTATTCACTACATAGAACCAATATTGGCTCTGAACTCGTATTATTTCACAGTGGCATCATTGTAAACTTTTATTCAACTCTTAATTTAGCTGATTGGATTGCGTGCAACTCAGTTGCTGTGAGGAACAAATCAATTGGACAAATTCGTTACGTGATGAAAGACGGTTTGCAGTCCATTCCAATGTATGGCTTTTATTTTTATCAACATGCTTGTGTCTACGTCAATAGGGATGCATTCAGACCTCAGAAGATGTTAGAAGCTTTGGACTATTTGAAACATCCTAAAATAAGGGTAAGTATAATATATCAGGCAGGTATGCAGGAGTTTTTTTGGAGGGGAGGAGGGACAAAAAAAAATTGAGAAAGAGAACAGTAAAAAAATTTTCGATAATTTGAATAATGGGTGCCCAGAAACTTAAGAAAATATACGATTTTGGGGAGGGGGAGACCAGAGCCCCAATCCCCCTCCTGCTCAAGCCCCCTCCTCTGAGTACCGTCACATAGGTTAGAAAATTTTACTCTAAAATTGGTTCAAAGTACTCAAGAATTTTTAGTTAAATTAGGCCTAAATTAAACTTTAGAAATTTCAGTCGCTAACTGGGCCACTGACAACCATATTTTTCTTGGACCTGATTTGGATTCAAATATGAAAAATGATGGAAATTTGAGAATGAGATTGGCACAATGAACCCTTTCTCCCAAGCAAGTTTGACAACTTTTTTTTTTTTTTGAAACATTTTATAGACACCAACTCATAGAAATTTGTGTTCTAAGTTTTTGTTCTTTTGGGTTTCAACATATACAGTGGTTTTAATTACAATAATAAATTAAATATAATTTCAATACGCCATGATGTCTCCTTTTATTACGGCAAGAATGCCTTTTGGCATCATCCTGGTTTTGCTGTGGTGCAAAGGCCTTAACCATCTATTTTCATCTATTATTTTATCATTTATTTTGTCATTAAATTACCTATTAAATTATACGTAAATTATTGTCTATTAAATTACCCCAGGTGAGTTCTGTAGTTCAGGTGTTTAATTGTTGTACATCTTCTGTTGTAAGTTATTTCTATGGATATTTCAAGTAGGGTTACATACTGCCTTTTAGAGAACTTTACCCCTTTAATTTTGAAGGACTCGTCTAAACACAAAAGAATTAGTAAAAATGATTGACAACAGGCACTATTGCCTTTCTTATGTCTCAAGAAACTACTTTTATTTCTAAATTTTCACCTCATTGGAAAGAAAATATAGTTAAATAAGATTCTTTTCAATCTCAGACGCAGTACGCCGAGCGGTGGCTCATGCGTTTCTAAAGAGTCCATATAGTTCATATAGAGTCCAAAAGAATCCATATAGTCCATATAACATTCGTTATAAAGAGTCCATACAAAATAAAGAGTCAAGATTTAAGATTAAGATTACGAACAGCATAAGAAAAACTGAATATATCTCGATTTTTAGAGGGTGGCTATGTGACAAATACGAATGATAAATTTTTGTCAAATATAAGCATATTGTTCACTTAAAATTTTATAGTTTTATTCAACTTTAGAATGTCGTCCGCTATAGCGTTGCCTGTAGTAAAGGCCATACGGCTCTAATGTTGGTTTTTTCTAGAGGCATTTCATATGGAAGAGGTGTTCGTATAAACTTCAGAGGGGGCTCATTCGATTGGAAATTGGAAGTTCTAGTGCTCTTTTTAAGAGTCAAAATTATCGGAGGGTAACTAGCCCCCCCCCCCTTCCCCTTTCCCCCAAATACATCCAATAAAAATTTGGAGATAGCCATTTTGTTAAAAATAGTTCAAAGATCAGATAACAAAAAGCCCGGTGTCAACACAACCCCCCCCCCGGGCGCGGGTGTAGGCGTTGTAAGTTATGCACTGGGGGCATATATGGTTCTTATGGAAGGGATGAACTTCAGAGAGGGCTCATTTAATTGGAAATTGAAAGTTATAGTTCACTTTTTAAAAGACAAAGGAGATCGGAGGGTAACTAGCCCCCCCCCCTCACCACGCCCTTTTCTCTAAATCTATCTTATAAAAATTTCAGATAGCCATTTTGTTAAAAATAGTTCAAATACTCCGGTGTCGACACAAACCCCCAGAGCCCTGGGGCAAGTGTTTTAAGTTATGCCCCGAGGGCATATAAGGTTTTTGTGTAATGGTTGGTCGTATAAACTTCATAGGTTACAAATTTGATTGGAAATTGAAAGTTCTAGTTGTCTTTTTATGAGTAAAAACGGATCAGAGGGCATCTACCCCCCCCCCCTCCCCACACACACACACCCTTGTTTCTCCAAATGCATCTGACCAAAATTTTGAGATTGCTAGTTTGTTTGAAATATTTCAAGGATCAGATAACAACAACTTCGGGGTCAACGTCCCCCCCCAGAGCCCGGAGGAATGGTTGTAACTTATGCCATGGGGGCATATAAAATTTATATGGAAGAAATGGTCGTATAAACCTCGGAGGGACTCAAATGATTAGAATTATTAGAATGCGTCCGATCAAATTTTTTACATAACCATTTTGTTCAAAATAGACCAAAGATCATATAACAAAAACTCCAGGGATAACGCAGCCCCCCTGAACCTGGGGGCAAGTGTTGTAAATCATGCCCCGAGGGCATAGGTTTTTACGGAAGAGATGGTATATGAACTTCGGAGGGGCTCACTCGATTGTAAATCGGAATTTGTAGAGCTCATTTTAAGAGTCAAGAGTGACTGGAGGGCAAATAGCCCCCCACCCCCACCCGTAGGCCCTTTTTTCCCCAAATGTATCCCATCAAAGTTTTGAGATAGCTATTTTGTTAAATACAGTTTAAAGATCAAATGACAGAAACTCAGCGGTCGACACTACCCCCCCAGAGCCCAGGGGAAGTGTTGTAAGTTATGCTCGGGGCAGATAAGGTCTTATGTAAGAGGTGGTCGTATAAACATCAGAGATGGCTCATTTGATTGGAAATTGAAAGTTTTAGTTACCTTTTTAAGAGTCATCAAAAGTGATCAGAGGGCATCTACTCCCTCCCCACACCCTCTTTTCCGCAAATGTATCCGATCAAAATTTGAGATAGTGATTTTGTCTGAAATAGTCCAACCGTCAGATGACAAAAACTTCGGGGTCAACATACCCCCCCCCCGGAACCTGGGGGAAGGGTTGTAGCTTATGCTTGGTGACATATAAGGTTTTTATGGAAGAGGTGGTCGTATAAACTTCGAAGGGGACTCCGAGGGAAATTGAAAGTTGTAGTTCCCTTTTTAAGAGTCAAAAGGGATCCGATGGCAACTAGCCTCCCCCCACCAACCCCAAGATCATAAGACTCTAGTATTTATTTTTCCCCCAGAGGCACTTCATACGGAAGGGATGGTAGTATAAACTTCGGAGGGGGCTCATTCGGTCGGAAATTATAGTGCCCTTTTTAGGAGATAAGTCATCGGAGGGCAAATAGCCCCCATGCCCATTTTTCCCCAAACGCATCCGATAAAAATTTTGAAGATAGTTCAAAGATCAGATAACAAAAATTCAAAGGTCAACCCACACTCCCAGGGCCCAGGGCTAGGCGTTGTAAGTTATGCCCTGGGGTATATGTGGGGTTTTTTTTATGGAAGGGGTGCCTCTATAAACTTCAGAGGTGGTTTATTGGATTGGAAATTATTTATTTTATTGGATTAGAAGGGAGGGTAGTATAAACTTCAGAGGGGGCTCATTCGATTGTAAATCGGAATTTCTAGTGCCGTTTTTAAGTAAAAAGTGATCGGAGGGTAACTAGAACCCCACCCCTGCAAGGCCATTTTTCACCAAATGCATCCGATCAAAATTTTGAGATAGCCATTTTGTTCAAAACAGTTTAAATATAAAATAACAAAAACGTCGGCGTTGACACAACCCCTCAGGGCCAGGGGGCAAGTGTTGGAAGTTATTCAACAGGAGAATATGAGGTTATTATATAAGTAGTGGTCGTATAAATGTCAGAGGTGGATCATTTGATTAGAAATTGAAAGTTGTAGGTACCCTTTTAAGAGTCAAAAGTGAACGCAGGACATCTACCCCCCCCCCCCTCTTACTCACACCTTCTTTTCTCCAAATACATTTAATCAAAATTTTGAGATAGCCATTTCGTTTGAAATAGTCCAACAATCAGATAACAAAAACTTTGGGGTTAACTACCCCCCCCCCTCCTAGCCCGGGCGAAGGGTTGTAACTTATGCCCGGGGCACATTATGGTTTTTACGGAAAAGGTAACCTTCCGAGGGGACTGGAATGACTAGAAATCGAAAGCTGGAGTTCCCTTTCTGAGAGTTGAAAGTAATCTGATGGCAACTAGCTCAACCCCCCCCCCCACCAACCATCTTTTCCCCAAATGCATCTGATCGAATTTTTGAGATTTTCATTTTGTCCAAAATAGACCAGTTCAAATTATTTCAAATTATAAAAACTACCTGTCAATGAGTTGGACAGCGCCAACTGGAAAGAAAATATTTGTAATATAATTCGTTTTCAGTGAAGCACCTATGACGCAGTAGGCTTTAGAGTTTCGATTCCCAAAGTGGCCCAGGTGGACCCCCAGGGGTGCACTGGAAGCTTGATGGGGTTCTAAGTTGGTGTGACAAAAAATGTGGGCTCAAAATTAGCAAAAGGGGGTCCACATAATTTTATCTGGTTCCGATAGTGAATAACTAAAATGTTGGCTTGACTTCCTATATTATTTTAAGAAGCCCAGCGACTGTTACTTGTAAAAACTTGCATATTTTACATTCACTACAACATGTCAAGACGTGCAAAGTACTGCCGCTGCCGTCACCGCTTTCCGAAACGCTTGTTCAGACGCGCAAATGAACGAAATATAACTTGTGGTGATTGGGTTTGCGATCTTGCATGAACGTGTTTGATTCTTCACCAATATAATTATGAATTCTAAGGATAAACATTTATTATTTGTTTCTGAATTTTTGAAAATAAAAGTAAAGTGAATCAATATTTGTGTTTCTTAGTGTCGGAAGAAATTAATAACATCAGACCATATGCTATAACTTTATGGCTCTGATTTAGTATTTAACAATTTATTTTACAATTAAAAAAACAAAATATAGAATCATCCGTGTCGTTCTCAATTAAATCTCTTGTTGATATCATTGATTTAATCTCTTTTAATATAAAGAATACGTTTGCTTACGGTTCTTTGCTTATTTCATTGCAATAATTAATTTATTAATTACATTGCTCTTTTTCTGTTCAAATAGCCATATCCTGTTAAGTAAGACCGCCATAAATTTATTAGAACAATGTTTTTTTTAATGTATAGGTAGGTAATTGATACAAAACATGGCTGAATCCAAAAAGTAATGTGGACAATACATTGTTGATTTTATAAAATTTGGTTTTCTACCATCAAAAGCAGACAAGTGGTTGCCCATATGCCTTTTATGCAACCAAGTTCATCATCTAAGAAGGTGTCATCCTGATAAAATAGATAAAAATTTTGGAATATTTTCAAAAATTGAAGGAAAAATATGAAAAGAGACCCACTGTGCACAGTATGTTTGCTTCAACGTCTGAAAGAAACGATGGTGGCTTGCGAGCATCTTACAATATCTCATTACTTATTGCGAAATCTGGAAAACTTTACACCATTGGAAAACAGTTAATTTTACCCGCTGTTGAAGAGGTTATGAAAACTCTCTTCTACACAGATTTCCATTCGGGATACTCAAAAGAATATCCTTTGAACAACAGTACAGTACAAGGATGTGATTGAATAAAAGAGTTCTGGTATTGAAAGTTTTGCTGGTAATAATTTGGAAACATCTTATTTTACTGTTCAACTAGAAGATTCGACTTTACCTAGTAACGAAACGTTAAAATTAGCACATTTCGATTTGCTATGGATGAAGAAATTTATGAAAAAATACTATTCGCGAAAACTTTAAAGACAGACACGAAAGGTGAATCAATATTTATTTACAGAAGTGATTTTTTTAAGGAAAAATCGATTCCATTCACAAACGTTATTTCGTCAGCAGCAGATGGAGCTCCTGCCGTGGTCGGGCGATTTCGTGGGTTAATAAGCCATCTTAAAAAAATTGTACCAGAGGTAACTCAATTCACTGTGTCATCCACCGACAACAGTGAGAAATTGCACCAATCACTGCAGTTTGTGATTAATGCAGTTAACAAAATAAGAAGCAATGCATTGAATACGCGTTTATTTGCACAATTGTGCGATTAAAATGGTGAAGAATTTAAAATGATTGCTCTTACATACTGAAGTACGCTGGTTATCGAAGAGTGCATGTTTAACATGATTTTACTCAATTTTTGAATCCAGTAT
This sequence comes from Artemia sp. Qi Xiang Cuo, assembly GCF_049724085.1. Classification (NCBI taxonomy): domain Eukaryota; kingdom Metazoa; phylum Arthropoda; class Branchiopoda; order Anostraca; family Artemiidae; genus Artemia; species Artemia sp. Qi Xiang Cuo. The sequence continues at coordinate 59,206,182 of NC_142812.1, forward strand.
TAGAGTTTCTGGAAAGTAAAGATCTAGATTTAAGAGCAAACCTGATCAATTCGAAAGCGGACATAGCGTATTTGATAGATTTTTTCAAAAAATTTAATGACATTAACTTACAATTTCAAGGGGACAGTCTCAATTTAATAAAAGCAAAGGGTTTAATTTCAGCTTATGTTGGAAAATTGAAATATGTGAAGCAAAATATTAGTCGGCTCAAATTTTCCCAGTTTTAAGTTGTCACAGGTAGAATACCTTGATGAAGGTATTCAGACATACGTTCAACATTTAATTGTCCTGTATGATGACTTCAAAATCCGATTTGAAGATTTTCTGACGATGGAAATACCACCATGGATCATAAATCCATTTGATGAAAGGGTATCGGGTAATGTTATATTACAAGAGGAGCTACTCTAGCTTAGAACCAATGAGGAGCTGAAATTTAAAAGAGGGTACCAAACATTTTCAGTCTTGTTTCAGAGTTCAATGTGAGAACAACTAAAATCGGATACTTTATGAACATCACTTAATAAGTAGGATTCTTTTTAAGTGAATTAATTTAAGATTTAACAATAACTGGCTTGGGATCATAGACTTATGATCCTGACCTATGCTTCATAATTAATTCAGTGACCTTCTATTATTTCGCAACAATTGGCTTGGGATTGTTGTGACATATAACAGTGACCTATATTTGTAATCTGAACGGTTTAAAATTGTGGTGGTTGATAATAGGTGCCTTGAAAAAATGCCAAGTATTAGCGGACAATCGGAGGGGGTGAATGACTTTGAGCTTATCTATTCGCCTGTGTTAAATTTGTCCAAAGTATTTGGCTGAATTCGATTTCTGAGAAGGAAATTATTGAATATGGAGTGGACTTTTTTGCCTCACCAAAAATAGTTGAAGCTAAGGCTGATCTATTGTCGAAACTTGCGCCTGATGAAATTCCCCCCTCGTCGCAGTGGTGCAAAGTCTGCAACCAGTAATATTAAGGACATGCTCGATCTTTTGAAGAAGCGTGATGAAGCTAGCATCACTATGCCAACTTATGTGATTAAACTTCCAGCTGAAGTTCCAGTGTTGCTGGCTGTGCCCTATTCACAATTAGCCTCTAATGTTTCCAAAGTTCATCAGCTTGTTCAAATTGTGTCAGCAAAGTTGGACAATTATAGCCTCAATTACCCTCAGTTACCAGAACCTGCAGGCTCTAATCAGCACTCAACCACTATTGTCGTCTCTCAAGTGCGTTTCCAGTATTCGCCCTGTTCACGATGAATAGTATGTAAATATTGATAAGTCTGCTACCGAAGACTTCTGGGCATCTGTTCCTGTCATTCTCGCTGGCACGTTGACCAAAGAAATTTCTAAGAAATATTCGGCCATTATAAAAGGTGTTCCAGAGGATTGTATGATTCGGTCTTTCACAAATTGTAGCGGTATGCTCGTTGTGCCGGCCCTCATATTAGTACGAAAGAAAATCCATGCAATGCCGCACCAAAATGTGTCAATTGCAATGGTGAACACGTGTTCTTTAGCATGTCATGCTCCGTTCTCCGTGGTCTTGCAAGTCAACAAGCCTCTAAATGACTTTACAAATTTCAATCATACTGCACAATATCAATGGCGCAAAAGACAAAGATGCTTATATTGACGATCTGTACGAGAACTTTGACGTTATCTGTCTGCAAGAAACCTCATTAACTGCCTTAATTCACCCTAAGAAACTCTTTCCCGTATCTCTAGGGGCCTTTGCATTCCTAGTTCAGATTTCCTCTTCTAGAGAGCCAATAGCAGAGCATTTTCATCAGGGCTGTAAAGCTTGCATAAATGATGAACAGTGTACAGTAAGTAAGTTTCCTAAATCCATTTTGCAAGCAACAACTGACACTTGCCATCCTTCATAACATCGTACTCGATAATAGTAGTAGAATTTGTTGACCACCTTCGACGAAACAGATTTCCGTAAAGGCTAGATGGATTCGTTCTTGTCACATAGGCACCCTCCGAATCAGTAAATCACTGTCAATAACTGGAATAAGCTCGATTGAATGAAGCGTAGGCTATTTTTTTTCATTTGCAAGGGCATATCCTGGATTTTTGTGGGGGGAGGTACAAAGAACTTTAAAAGAGGTATCAAAAATGTATTTATGTGCATTTTGTCACGTTTTGTCAGACAAAATTTCAGTGGGAGGGTTCAAAACCGGTAACCTTTCTGTTAACTCTCTCTCATAATGTTCTGATTCCGTTTAAATCCTTTCTGACTATCTTTTGCCACCCCATTTTTTGGACGTCCCGCTTTTGTTTGGCCCTAGATATATGGCCAAAAAGTACGATTTTGGGAAACTTGTCGTCCTTCATTTATGAAATGTGACATAGCCATCCTAACTTTTATTTTGTTATAGCCCTAGAAATTGGGATTGAAACATAATTTTCGTACAGCTTTTTCACTGATATACAGTAAGTCAAATGAGTATCTAGGACTGTACTACTATTATTACTAACAACTCACCACAGCAGCAAGCCGTCTGAGGCCAACACAGTTACGTATGTTCCTCCTCCTTCCTAATCTAATCTCCGAAATGTTCCTCAACATTTCGGAGCACCCGCTATTCAGAGCCACACTTGACACTCAATACTTGACCTCAATACTGTGGCTTTCAGCATCGTAATCATAGTTACAACACTTGTATACATGTATATAAAATATAATAATTATCTTAGCTGTGACTTGATGCAAAGGGTACCTGGTCAAGTAGTATTTGTAGCATAAAAGCTTTTGTTGTATTTGACTTAAGTTGTAAGCATGGAATTAAAGATCATGCTTGAGCCATGCCTATGAAAGTATATCTTGTTTAAAATAAATGATTCTAGTTGAAAAGAATTTAAAATGATAAATAAATAACTGAAATCCTTGTTTCTGAGCTGGTATTAATGAATTTATTGTTACACGACATAATTAAACATGGGTAATTAAAGTGGCCGAAAGGGGAGTTAAAAGTTCAAATATTTGGCACTAATTTACATTTAAAATATTTTTAATTTTCATTGTATAGAACTAAGGCACATAAATACAATAAACATGCATACACTAACAATTAAATAATAGGAGATTTGAGGACTGGAGAGTAGCAGAGCCTGAAGATTGTGGTCAAAACATAAAATATGTGGTTATAAAATTATTTGAGCCCAGGTCAATGATCTCCTTTATTTTCTTTTTATTTATTATAAAATTCACGAGAAATAGTAATCGATATGATATTGTAAGTGTTGGCCACTGATAGAATAACATTGCTCGATTGAAATGAATATCTCGCTGGGAAAAAAACACCTGGGACAATTTTTGATACAAAATTTAAGAAAATGAGCGGAGAGAGAAAATAATATCTAACTGAAAATATATCATACAAATGTTATTATAAAGTTAATTTACTAATCGAGGAGGATAAGATACTTTGTGGTATGATACTTTGTTATATTTTTATATGATATAATTTATATTTTTATAATTATTATTATTTGTGGGATAAGATACTTTGTTATATTTGTATATGATATAAGTCTTATAAATATATAATGTTGTTCAATTTGTATTTATTTTTTATAATTCATTTTTTAATCCTACGCACCCTTTTATACTCTTGTCTTCTATGTTTTGTCTTTTATACGTTTTATAAACGTCTTTTATACGTTTTGTCTTGCCCTTTCAGTCGTGGGTAGTTATATTTCCGGAGGGTACTCTCTTTGATCCTGTAGACATTCCAAACATAGAAAAATCCAGAAAAATAGCCGAAGAAAAGAAACTGGCTGTTCTTGAGAATCACTTGACCCCCAGATACCGGGGCGCATACATGATATTCGATCGTCTCAAAGATAAATTAGATGCTGTTTATAACGTCACCTACGTCTATGACAATTCTATGACTGATCAAGGAAGAAAAACTGCCCCTCAACTCATTGGTGAGTAAATCTTATAAAGCTTATTGATAATGATGAGCATTTGAATTGTGTTGAAAAAGTGTTCCTCAGATTAAATACTAATATCTGTGAAGAAAAGAAGTGCAGGTGGATGTTTGAAATTGGTGCCATGTTGTAGTCAAAATAAAACATGATTGGTGAGAAGAAGAAAAAGATCAAAAGCAAATTACTCACCAAAAAATTCATTTGAAGCCTAAAGGAGCAGGGATGTACTAGGGGGCGGGACTTCCTTGGGGCCTGCGTTCCCCTAAAATCGAAAACTTTCCTGAATTTCAGGATATTTCTTGTTCAAGTTACCAAACCTAATTTGTTTTGTATACCCCTTCCCTGAAAAAATTCCTTCTCACGTGCCTGGAATGAAGCCAAATTTGGACCCAAGGGCTGAATTTCAGAAGAAGAACGTAGTAAAAGCAAGGCAAAAAAATGAAAATCCACTCTCAGTGCAAAGAGATAATGCAGTTTTTAACGAAAAAAAGGTACGCTATGTTAACGCAATGACGATAGAATAAAGGCGTAACGATTTTTTTTTTTGACTTATGACACATTTACTATTTAATTTTTTTTAAGATTAACTTATTAACTTAGAAAGGGTTTTATTTACATTAAACAAATGAATACATCAACTGCCAGAAGCAAGCTTGTTTAGGCTATGCGCCCTTAAAAAAAAACTATATTTACATCACTATCAAAATAGAAAACAATACTAAATAAAACACAAAAGAAAGAAAACAGGAGAAAAAAGGCTCGTCACAACCTCCTGCAATTTAGTGCGACTCATAACTAATAAACCAAACTATAACTAATTATCACAGTTCTCTCACTACTACCTCTCAAAACCAAAACCAAAAAAAAAAAAAAAAAATGCAGCTTAGAAACCACTCGAGACTGGTATTCAAAGGATTTTTTTTTTCAAGATATTTTTTACAGAGAATTCGGGGAATTTGGCTTTCTATCATTCTTACTAACCAGAATTCTTATAGCGACGTTGTGTGATCATTTTTGCTTGATAGAATTCACGTCTTCTGTAAGAATTAGGGCTCACTGTTTCTATCTTCAATCTCCATCTGCTGAACTAAAGTCAAGCTACTGAACCTTCCTCGGCCTTAATTTTTTACTGGCGCCCGATGTACCATGGGAATCTTGATATGGGAATCTTCATAATTAATAACAAGGGGAACACCACAAATACCGTAACTATTTAGTTTACTTATTAAAATACTATGATCGACCGTGTCAAAGGCCTTAGAGAAATCCAAAAATAAGCCCAATACAGTTTTTTAAGGTCAAGTTGTGAGCGTATGAACTGTGTGGCGTCAATTAGAGCATGAGAATCCTCTCATTAAGGGTTTAATATATTTTACCTATGTCGTAAAACATTAAATGTTAACTTTTTAATTATATTGATAATAATATATACTGGAACATGAAAAAGCACAATAATAATGCAGCAGTATTCTCGGAAAAAATAAAAATCAATGCCTGTTCATGGTATTACAAATAAATGGTATAAAGCGAAACGAATTTGGAAGCCTAGTGAATATTTCTTAGCCATTGACATTTCACTTTAGTTTTGTTGCAGATAAAAACTAGAGAACCTAAAAAATTACCTAAAATTTGCCTAAAAATGTAACAAATGACCATATAATCTAACATTTAGATGAAATTCGATGTAGTTGAATGATTTTAGATATTTAAAAAATACTTTTAGTTTAACAGTTTAGTCGAAATTTATTGAGTTCTCCCATTCCCACGCGTACCCTTTTCCCTCGCCATTATTACTTGTTACGTACATTTTGCTTCCAGTTCGTGTGGCGAGAGATACGTTTTTGTGTCAAGGCTGCACCAAAACTCCGGGGTTTTCTGGCTCTAACCTACCTGTCCCGGGACCCTTGTCCCTGTACGGGTGGTGTGCCTTTAAGTAAATGTAGCCAATAAACTGACACAGAGTTTTGTTGTGTTTGCTTTAGGCTGCTTAGTGCTGCGTTGAGTTTATAGTTTTATATTAGAAGTAAGAGATATTAAGTATTGTTTTTGCTTAGCAAAAAATGAAATGTCTTGTCTTTATTTTCTTTTAGATGCAGCTTTCAATTAAATAGTTTATGCAGATGTTGATTATAATATAAGAAAAAGCGGGGAGCTGAGGGGGGCTCTTCCAAAATAATCTGCAAGTGACAGTTATCGCGTTTGTGGTGAATAGTAATAGCGGTCGCTAAGCATAGTAGACTAGCAAATACTTATCTCCGTGAACATAGTGTGGGACATAGTGTATGTAAAAAAAAAATCTTACTTCGGTATCAACTCCTCTCTGCCGAAATTATTTCGTAGCCTCCCTCCCCCAAAAGGATTGAAAATTACTACCTTAACAATTTTTTTTTGTTTTGAGATCAATAAGAGCTGCCTGAGGCTACTAAAGCTGCGGAAGCTCTTGCTCCGTCCCTCTGTTCGCTCTTTGAACTGTTTTATGGAGTGTTTCCTTCCTTTAAATCTTCTTGAAACCTCTATATCCCATTCGGAGGTGTCCTATTTTTTGTTTGACCGCAGCCGCTTTGCTGGATATAAGCAAACATATTTATAATGAACTTGATGTTGTGTTAATTAGCTAGCCGTCCTAGCCGAGTGGGTTGGTGTGCTGGATTTAGGATCCTTTGTCCGAGAGGGCAAGGGTTTGAATCCTAGTGCACCCAATTATTTGGTATGTGGCGTGACTCAGTAAGCTCAGCCAGAGTCGACCCAGCTTTAATTGGGTACCTGGAGAAATCCGGAGAAGGCAAACAGGAAGGGTGTGCGAAAGCACAGGATGGCTGGCCCCTATCCTCCCATTGCACTTCCTTGCTAAAGCGCCTTGAGATGGAGATCACTACCACCAGTTCGGACCTTAAGGGTCTAGTGCCGCATCCTTTACTTTTTCTTGGTTTGCTGTTGTGTCCTATGAAAACAATCAAAGAAAAAAAAAACATAAAAAACGAGGAAATGTTTGATTTTTTGCTCTGCAGTTTTTGAGGCTGTTTTTTTTTCTGTTTCTCACAGTTTTGTATTTTTGATTTCCTTAAAGTTTACTGATATTTTTCGAAACCTTCTTCTTTTTTTTGAGACGGCTTTACAGAAATCTTTGCTGAAGTATCTATTTGTTCCCTGTTTGACTTACTGACAAACATATTTTCATGTTGTTTTTCTTCTTTTTTTCTTTTATCGCGTATTTTCGCTACTTGTTACGTATTTAAATAGGACACATTTTGTTATGTATTGCCAACGTTAAACAAATCATCAACGAATTAAATCTGTCAGGGAAATCTGCACCGAGCCATATTCATTTACCATATTTGCATTCACCATAGGTGCTAAAAGCAGGGGGCCTAATAAGGTCTCTTGAGGAATTCCGTTACCGTTACCGGTAACGAAATTTACCGTTATTTCGTTATATTATATTATATACTGTAATATACTACATTATATACTATTTACCGTTATTTCGTTACCGTTGTAGGGTCAGGTGTTCTTAAATGGAAACTTGACCGCTTTGGATTGCTTAAAAGTAAAAAATAATTCTATTTAATAGTGAAGGAATAATATCGAAATCTAATACTGATTTGTTCACAAGCACTTAATTATTTAATGAGTCTAACATTTTATTTTTCAAATCCAAAGCTGTTAAAGTAACTCATTTATTTTCTTTCTTTTTTTTCAACGTGCTTCAGAATCGTTATAATTCTATAAACTTGATAATGAATATATGAATATAAATTATAAGTTATGAATAATGATCTAAAATAATATATGAATATGAATAATATAAATATGAATGTTAATATGTACTAAGTAAATTAAGTTAATTAAATAAAATTAAATTAAACATAATATTTAATTTGATATATTATTATTTAATTTAATACTTAAACTATGTGAACTAAATTAATATGAATATGAATAATATAAATAAAATATAGATATAAATCATGTAATGAATATAAATAATATACCTGACAATAAAAATAAATTATAAATGATGAGTAAAAACTAAATGATGAAAAATGACTAAACTAAATTATAGAAACCTATCAAATAAATGATAAATTGTTAATTCTAATAAATTTTACATGACGACTAGCAAGATCAAAACTGTAGAAAACATGCACCTTCATAAAGTGGTAAATTTGTGGACAGATTGGACCTAGTCCCTGTGCATTTGCCCCTTTTTCCTCTTTCAGTGCTTTTTTGGGGGGATGGGATCTAAAAAAGAGGTGAAAAAAGAGGTGAGAGAAAAAAAGATGTTTCATGTTTTAATTATATTGATAATAATATATACTGGAACATGAAAAAGCACAATAATAATGCAGCAGTATTCTCGGAAAAAATAAAAATCAATGCCTGTTCATGGTATTACAAATAAATGGTATAAAGCGAAACGAATTTGGAAGCCTAGTGAATATTTCTTAGCCATTGACATTTCACTTTAGTTTTGTTGCAGATAAAAACTAGAGAACCTAAAAAATTACCTAAAATTTGCCTAAAAATGTAACAAATGAACATATAATCTAACATTTAGATGAAATTCGATGTAGTTGAATGATTTTAGATATTTAAAAAATACTTTTAGTTTAACAGTTTAGTCGAAATTTATTGAGTTCTCCCATTCCCACGCGTACCCTTTTCCCTCGCCATTATTACTTGTTACGTACATTTTGCTTCCAGTTCGTGTGACGAGAGATACGTTTTTGTGTCAAGGCTGCACCAAAACTCCGGGGTTTACTGGCTCTAACCTACCTGTCCCGGGACCCTTGTCCCTGTACGGGTGGTGTGCCTTTAAGTAAATGTAGCCAATAAACTGACACAGAGTTTTGTTGTGTTTGCTTTAGGCTGCTTAGTGCTGCGTTGAGTTTATAGTTTTATATTAGAAGTAAGAGATATTAAGTATTGTTTTTGCTTAGCAAAAAATGAAATGTCTTGTCTTTATTTTCTTTTAGATACAGCTTTCAATTAAATAGTTTATGCAGATGTTGATTATAATATAAGAAAAAGCGGGGAGCTGAGGGGGGCTCTTCCAAAATAATCTGCAAGTGACAGTTATCGCGTTTGTGGTGAATAGTAATAGCGGTCGCTAAGCATAGTAGACTAGCAAATACTTATCTCCGTGAACATAGTGTGGGACATAGTGTATGTAAAAAAAAAAATCTTACTTCGGTATCAACTCCTCTCTGCCGAAATTATTTCGTAGCCTCCCTCCCCCAAAACGATTGAAAATTACTACCTTAACAATTTTTTTTTGTTTTGAGATCAATAAGAGCTGCCTGAGGCTACTAACGCTGCGGAAGCTCTTGCTCCGTCCCTCTGTTCGCTCTTTGAACTGTTTTATGGAGTGTTTCCTTCCTTTAAATCTTCTTGAAACCTCTATATCCCATTCGGAGGTGTCCTATTTTTTGTTTGACCGCAGCCGCTTTGCTGGATATAAGCAAACATATTTATAATGAACTTGATGTTGTGTTAATTAGCTAGCCGTCCTAGCCGAGTGGGTTGGTGTGCTGGATTTAAGATCCTTTGTCCGAGAGGGCAAGGGTTTGAATCCTAGTGCACCCAATTATTTGGTATGTGGCGTGACTCAGTAAGCTCAGCCAGAGTCGACCCAGCTTTAATTGGGTACCTGGAGAAATCCGGAGAAGGCAAACAGGAAGGGTGTGCGAAAGCACAGGTTGGCTGGCCCCCATCCTCCCATTGCACTTCCTGGCTGAAGGGCCTTGAGACGGAGATCACTACCGCCTGTTCGGACCTTAAGGGTCTAGTGCCGCATCCTTTACTTTTTCTTGGTTTGCTGTTGTGTCCTATGAAAACAATCAAAGAAAAAAAAAACATAAAAAACGAGGAAATGTTTGATTTTTTGCTCTGCAGTTTTTGAGGCTGTTTTTTTTTCTGTTTCTCACAGTTTTGTATTTTTGATTTCCTTAACGTTTACTGATATTTTTCGAAACCTTCTTCTTTTTTTTGAGACGGCTTTACAGAAATCTTTGCTGAAGTATCTATTTGTTCCCTGTTTGACTTACTGACAAACATATTTTCATGTTGTTTTTCTTCTTTTTTTCTTTTATCGTGTATTTTCGCTACTTGTTACGTATTTAAATAGGACACATTTTGTTATGTATTGCCAACGTTAAACAAATCATCAACGAATTAAATCTGTCAGGGAAATCTGCACCGAGCCATATTCATTTACCATATTTGCATTCACCATAGGTGCTAAAAGCAGGGGGCCTAATAAGGTCTCTTGAGGAATTCCGTTACCGTTACCGGTAACGAAATTTACCGTTATTTCGTTATATTATATTATATACTGTAATATACTACATTATATACTATTTACCGTTATTTCGTTACCGTTGTAGGGTCAGGTGTTCTTAAATGGAAATTTGACCGCTTTGGATTGCTTAAAAGTAAAAAATAATTCTATTTAATAGTGAAGGAATAATATCGAAATCTAATACTGATTTGTTCACAAGCACTTAATTATTTAATGAGTCTAACATTTTATTTTTCAAATCCAAAGCTGTTAAAGTAACTCATTTATTTTCTTTCTTTTTTTCAACGTGCTTCAGAATCGTTATAATTCTATAAACTTGATAATGAATATATGAATATAAATTATAAGTTATGAATAATGATCTAAAATAATATATGAATATGAATAATATAAATATGAATGTTAATATGTACTAAGTAAATTAAGTGAATTAAATAAAATTAAATTAAACATAATATTTAATTTGATATATTATTATTTAATTTAATACTTAAACTATGTGAACTAAATTAATATGAATATGAATAATATAAATAAAATATAGATATAAATCATGTAATGAATATAAATAATATACCTGACAATAAAAATAAATTATAAATGATGAGTAAAAACTAAATGATGAAAAATGATATAGACTATAACCTAAACTAAATTATAGAAACCTATCAAATAAATGATAAATTGTTACTTCTAATAAATTTTACATGACGACTAGCAAGATCAAAACTGTAGAAAACATGCACCTTCATAAAGTGGTAAATTTGTGGACAGATTGGACCTAGTCCCTGTGCATTTGCCCCTTTTTCCTCTTTCAGTGCTTTTTTGGGGGGATGGGATCTAAAAAAGAGGTGAATTATATGACAAATACAAGAAATTCTGGGAAACGCCGTGAAAATACGGTGATAGTGTATTATGCTCCCTATGTAAGTGCCATAAACTGGTCATCTCTTTTTCTCTATCAGATATTCTGCTTGGTCGTTGCAAGGAAATTCGTGTTCATCTTAGAAGAATACCAATCGACAATGTACCTAAAGACCAAGAGAAGTTTAAACTTTGGATCCATGAACTATTTAAAGACAACGATGAGTGAGTTTTTTGACTTTTTAAAAGAACTATGCCTAAATAAAAAAAAACTTTCCGAAAAATGAGTTTTTTAAAGAAAAATAAAGGCCATTTTAAAATTCTGCTCAGCAGATACAAATACCTGTTAAAATTTAAACTCAAAACGACCAGAAATCACCATTAAAGAATAAATGAAACCCAAAACGAACTGAAATCAAATAAACAATCATAGCAAAAAACGTACAACAAGTAATAATATCATAGGCAGCGCGCTAGGGCTGCCTAAGTAAAGAATGATGTGGGCACAATGTGTTTTTTTTTCTCCATACCCGGGCACTTCGTATCGAAAGAGTTTTCGTAGACACTTCGAAAAGGGCTCATTCGATTGGAAATTGGAGTGGTTAGTGCCCTTTTTAATAGTCGAAAGTGATTGGAGAGTAACTAGACCCCCCCCCCCCCGCCCATCATTCCCCTAAACACATCCAATCAAAATTTTGAGATAGCCATTTTGTTCAACGTAGTTGATTTCCAGATAGAAAATATGTTTTTGAGGAGGACACTCCCCCACGACCCTCGGGGCAAGGGTTTTAAGTTATAACCAGAGGGTATATAAGAACGATGTTGGCACAATGTACTATTTATTATTTTTTTTCCTTTAGAGTAGGGCATTTCATATGGAAGGAATCGTCGTAGAAACTTCAAAAGGGGCTCATTCAATTAAAAATTGAGAGTTCTAGTGCCCTTTTTAATAGTTAAAAGTAATTGGAGGGCAACTAGCCCCCCACGCCCATCATTCCCCCAAACACATCCAATAAAAATATTGAGATAGCCATTTTGTTCAGCGTAGTTGATTTCCAGATAGAAAATATGTTTTTGAGGAGGACACTCCCCCACAACCCTCAGGGCAAGGGTTTTAAGTTATGCCCTGGGGGGCATGTCAGGTTCTTATAGAAGGCTTTGTCGTAGAAAGTTCAAAACAGGCTCATTTGATTGGAAATTTGAAGGGCTAGTACCCTTTTTAATAGTCGCAAGTGATTGGAGGAAAACTAGTCCCCCCCCACGCCCATCATTCCCCCAAACACACCCAATCAATATTTTGAGATAGCCATTTTGTTCAGCGTAGTTGATTTCCAGATAGAAAATATATTTTTGAGGAGGACACTCCCCCACAACTCTCGGGCCAAGGGTTTTAAGTTATGCCCTGTGGACATATAAGGTTTTTATAGAAGGTGTTGTCGTATAAACTTCAAAAATGGCTCATTCGATTGGAAATTCAAAGGGCTGGTGCCCTTTCCAATAGTCAAAAGGTGTTGGAGGGCAACTAGACCCCCCCCCGCCCATCATTCCCCCAAACACATCCAATCAAAATTTGAGAAAGCCATGTTGTTCAGCGTAGTTGATTTTCAGATAGAAAATATGTTTTTGGGGAGGACGCTCCCCCACAGCCCTCAGGGCAAGGGTTTTCAGTTATGCCCTGGAGGCATATAAGGTTTTTAAAGAAGGTGTTGTCGTAGAAACTTCAAAAAAGCTCATTCGATTGGAAATTTAAAGGGCTAGTGCCCTTTTTAATAGTCTAAAGTAATTGGAGGGCAACTAGCCCCCCCCCCCCATCATTCCCCCAAACACATCCAATTAAAATTTTGAGATAGCCATTTTGTTCAGCGTAGTTGATTTCCAGATAGAAAATATATTTTTTTTTATAGGAGGACACCCCCCACAACCCTCGGGGCAAGGATTACAAGTTATTCCCTGGGGGTATATAAGGTTTTTATTCTTAGAAACTTGAAAAAGGGCTCATTTGATTTGAAATTCAAAGGGCTAGTGCCCTTTTTAATAGTTGAAAGTGATTTGAGGGCAACTAACCCCCCCTCACCTCCACCTTTTCTCTAAGCACATACAATCAAAATTTGTAGATAGCCATTTTACTCAACGTAGTTGAAAGTTTTGGAAATTAGGTCTTTAAGGATGACAACCCCTCCCGCTACAGGCCTCAGGGCAAGGGTTGTAAGTTATGCCCTGGGGGCGTCTAAGGTTTAGTTGAAAGCGTTGTCATAGAAACTTCATTTTGTTCTGGCCTTGGGAAGGCATGGGGGTTTTGCGCCCAACTTATGTTAATTTCTGCTTGTTTTGAGTTTGACTTGGTTAATTATTGTAATTTCTGTTCGTTTTGGGTTTCATTTATTTATAGATGCTGATTGGTAGTTTCACGCTTGGTAGATTATTTGATTTTATTTTTGCTCATTTTTTGTTTAATGGAGTTCTTTACTTTTCTTTGAAAAACTTATTTTGTGGAAAAAGTTCTTTTAATTAATAAATGAATAAATAGTTTTAGAGCGAGTAATGCTTCGATTGAATATGAAAATCAAGCTTATAACGAAAAAAATTATTTTGCTATTTAAGTATAAATGAAACTTAAAACAAACAGAAATTAAATAAACAATCAATGCAAACTAGCATACAATAGATATTAATGTAAATGAATAAATAAATCTTAAAACGAGTAAAACTTAAATTGAATATGCAAATGAAGCTTGAAACGAACAAAAATCACTAAAAACAAGAGTTTGGGTATCGCCTCCTTCCCTCACTTTAAAAGTCTAAAACCTACTGTGTCATTCTCTAAACTTGTATCGGATGGGTCTGGGGAAAAAAGAGCGTGGCGGGTGCTAGGGGCTCTCCGATCTATTTTGACTCTTAAAAATTGAACTAGAACTTTCAATTTAGATTCAAATCAGCCCTCTTTGAAGTTTATACGAGTGACCCTTGCATAAAAACTAGTTAGGTCCCAAGGGCCTAAAGTACAACGCCTGCCCCCGGGCCCTGGGTGGTTTTGTCGACACCGGAGTTTTTTTTTATTCTGACCTTTGAACCATTTTTAACAAAATGGTTAACTCGAAATTTTTATCGGATGAATTTGGGGGGAAAGGGGCGTTGGGAGGGGGGGGTAGTTGCCCTCTGATCTCTTTTGACTCTTAAAAACTGAACTTGAACTTTCAATTTCCAATCAAATGAGCCCTCTCTAAAGTTTATACGAGCATGCCTTCCACAGCAGCTGAATATGCCCCCCAAGCATAACTTACAGCGCCTAACCCGGGACCTGAAGGATTGTGTCGACCCCGGAGTTTTCGTTTTATGATCATTTTGAAAAAATGGCTCTCTCAAACTTCTTATCGGATGGGTTTGAGGAAAATAGGACGTGGAGAGGGGGGGGAGGCTAGTTGCCCTCCGATATCTTTTGACTCTTTAAAAGTGAGCTAGAAATTTCAATTTCCAATCAAATGAGCCCTCTCTGAAGTTTATACGAGCATCCCTTCCATAAAAACCATATATGCCTCAAGAGCAATACCTACAACGCCTGCCCCGGGCCCGGGGGGCTGCGTTGACACTGGAGTTTTTTTTATCTGACCTTTGAACTATTTTTAACGAAATTGCCACACGTAAAGGAGTTTTGTTACATGATCTTTGAACTATTTTTAACAAAATGGCTATCTCAAATTTTTTATCAGATGTATTTGGGGAAAAAGGGCCTGGGGGGGATAGATGCCCTCCGATCACTTTTAACTCTTAAAAAGGGCACTAGAACTCTCGATTTCCAATCGAATGAGCCTCCTTTGAAGTCTATACGGAGACTCCTTCTATATGAAGTGCCTCTGGGAAAAAATAAATGGATGGGGGGGGGGAAGACTAGCTGCCCTCTGATCACTTTTGACTCTTAAAAAGTGAGTTACAACTTTCAATTTTTAATTAAATGGGCCCTCTATAAAGTTTATACGAGCATCCCTTCTATTACAACCATATATGCCCCCAGGGCATAACTGACAACGCCTACCCCCGGTCCCTGGAGGGCTGTGTCGACACCGAAGTTTTTGTTATCTGAACTTTGAACTATTTTTAACAAAATGTCTATCTCAAAATTTTTATCAGATGGGTTTCGAAAAAAAAGGCGTGGGTGGGGGGCTAGTTTCCCTCGGATCTCTTTTGAATATTAAAAAATGAGCTCGAACTTTCAATTTCCAATCAAATGAGCCCTTTCTGAAGTTTATTGCTCTCTCCCGGGCCCTGGGGGGCTGTGTCGACATCGAAGTTTTTGTTAACTGAACTTTGAACTATTTTTAACAAAATGTCCATCTCAAAATTTTTATCTGATGCATTTAGGGTGTGGAGGGGGGGGCTAGTTGCCCTCCGATCTCTTTTGACTCTTAAAAAGTGAACAAGAACTTTCAATTTTCAATCAAATGAGCCCTCTCCGAAGTTTATACGAGCATCCCTTCCGTATTGAGCATTATTTACAACGCCTGCCTCCGGGCCCTGGGGGGTTGCATTGACACAGGAGCTATTCTTGTTTGACTTTTGAACTATTTTTAATGAAATGGGTATTTTAAAAATTTTATCGGATGGGCTTGGGGAAAAAGAGTGTGTGTGGGTGGGGGCTAGTTGCCCTCGGATATCTTTTGACTCTTAAAAAGTGAGCTAGAACCTTCAATTTCCAATCAAATGAGCTGTCTCTGAAGTTTATACGAGAATCCCTTTTATAAGAACCATATAAGCCCCCAGGACAACACTTACAACGCCTACCTCCCGGGTCCTGGGGGGCTTGTTTTGTCACCGGAGTGTTTGTTATATAGTTTTTGAACAATTTTAAAAAATTGGCTATCTCAAAATTTGTAGCCGATGGGTTTGAGGGAAAAAGGGCGTGGGGGGGGGCTAGTTGCCTTTAAATCTCTTGACTCAAAAAGTGAACTAGAACTTTCAATTTCCAATCAAATGAGCTCTCTATGAAATTTATACGTTTATCCATTTCATAAGAACAATGAATGCCTTTGGGGCATAACTTAGAACGCCTTCCCCCGGCACCTGGGGGGTTGTATTGACACTGGAGTTTTTTTTATCCGACCTTTGAACTATTTTTAACAAAATGTCTATCTCAAAATTTTCATCAGATGGGTTTGGAAAAAGAAGGCGTGGGGAAGGGGGGGGCTAGTTGCCCTAGGATCTCTTTTGACTATTAAAAAGTGAGCTCGAACTTTCAATTTCTACTCAAATGAGCCCTCTCTGAAGTTTATACGAGCATCCCTTTCATAAGAACCATATAAGCCCAATGGCATAACTTACAACGCCTGCCCTTGGGCCCCGGGGGGTTGTGTCGACACCTGAGTTTTTGTTGTCTGACTTTTGAAAAATTTTTAACTTAATAACTATCTCAAAATTTGTATCGCATGCATTTGGGAAAAAGGGTTTGGGGGGGGGAGGGGGTGGAAGCTGGTTACCCTCCGATTTCTTTTGACTCTCAAAAACAGAACTAGAACTTCCAATTTCCAATCAAATGATCCCTCTCTGAAGTTTTTACGAGCATTTCTTCCATAAGAACCATACATTCCCCCAGGGCATAACTTACAACGCCTGCCCTCGGGCCCTGGGGGGCTGTGTCAACCCTGGAGTTTTTGTTACATTGTCTTTGAACAATTTAAAAAAAAATGGCTATCTCAAAGTCCTTATTGGATGGGTTTGAGGAAAAAAGGGCGTGGAGGAGGGAGGGGCTTGATGCCCTCCAATCTCTTTTGACTCTTAAAAGTGAACTAGAACTTTCAAAATAGCTATCTCAAAATTTTTGTTGGATGCATTTGGGAAAAATGGCTTGGGAGGGGGGCTGATTACCCTCCGATATCTTTTGAGGCTTGAAAGTGAACTAGAACTTTCAATTTCCAATCAAATGATCCCCCTCTGAAGTTTATACGAGTATTCCTTCCATAAGAACCATATATGCCCTCAGGGCATAACTTGTAACCCTTGCCCTGAAGACTGTGGGGGGATTGTCCAGCTCAAAGATATAAGTACCAGAACTTTCAACTACGTTGAACAAAATGGCTATCTTAAAATTTTGATTGTATGTGTTTGGGGAAATGGTGGGCGTGGAAGGGATGTTCGTTGCCTTCCAATCACTTTTGACTATTAAAAAGGGCACTAGCCGTTTAAATTTCCAATCGAATGAGTCCTTTTTGAAGTTTCTATGACAAAGCTATCTATAAAAACCTTATATGCCCCCAGGGCATAACTTACAACCCTTGCCCTGAGGGTTTTTGGGGGGTTGTCATTCTCAAAGACCTAATTTCCAGAAGTTTCAACCACGTTGAACAAAATGGCTATCTCAAAATTTTGATTGGATGTGTTTGGGGAAAAGGGGCGTGAGAGGGGGGCTAGTTGCCCTCCAATCGCTTTCGACTATTAAAAAGGGCAGTAGCCCTTTGAATTTTCAATCGAATGAGTCCTTTTGGAAGTTTCTACGACAAAGCTTTCTGTAAAAACCTTATATGCCTCCTGGGCATAACTTACAACCCGTGCCCTGAGGGCTTTGGGGGGAATGTCCTCCTCAAAAACATTAATTCTATTCTGAAATCAACTACGTAGAACAAAATGGCTATCTCAAATTCTGATTGGATGTGTTTGGGGAAATGGTGGGCGTGGAAGGGGTGTTAGTTGCCTTCCAATCACTTTTGACCTTTAAAAAGGGTACTAGAACTCTCGATTTCCAATCGAGTGAGCCCCCTTTGAAGTTTATACGACCATCCCTTCCATATGAAGTGCCTCTGGGAAAAAAAAATAATAATAATAAAACATAGGAGCCGTTGGCCTTTGCTGTAGGCAACGCTATAGCGTTGCCTCTGATTTTGATCAATGTCTGTAAATGTTTAGTAGAATAAGGACTTTTGGGACTCGGGTGTTTTGAAATTTTGTGAGCTACTAAGACTAGAAAAGAACCTGAAAAACTACTCTTGGAACCAAGTTGCCCCCTCTGGTTGCCACACGGCTAATTGTAGAAAAAGCCAAGACAGGTAGTCGGGGTAATTGAGAGGCAAATCTGGGATAAACCCTTTTTAGGATTATATAAAAACGATGTCATTTCATTTGTTGATAGATAAGTCTATCTATCATTCATCCATAGGTCATTCCTAGGGCAGAACGAAGATCACGTGCTAAAAAGCCCCCCACCCCAAAAAAAAGCACTGAAAGAGGAAAAAAGGGCAAATGCACAGGGACTAGGTCTAATTTTGATCTTACTAGAGTTCATGTAAAATCTATTAGAATTAAGGGGCTGTGTGATGTCACGTGCAACATACTTTAAAGCAAATCTGTAAGTTTTAGCCACAAAGATAAAGAGAGGGGTCAGTAATTCAAAGTTGTTTGTTTTTTATATTTCGCTACGTTGATACTTTGAGAGCCTCTTGGATTGGCAAAGGGCCAGAAAAACCGTTCCGATTAAATATCTTGTTCGTTTAGATAAGAATTGGTCTGAGGCATTTACTGAGGGTGCCTGTTCACTATTTAGTATAAAAAACTTCTTATAAGGTATATAATATTTTAATTCTCTACTTCTCCTTCTTTAGGCTAGTTTTGTTGTTTCATTTGTATGTTATTATGTATTCTTTTCACTTTATAGACTGATGTTTTTTTTTTGCCTTTTGGTATTTCATATACTTTGAAGAATTGGGTTTTGACTTTTTCAACAAATTCATTTCTATTCTATTTGAAAGTATGGAAAGCTGTTTTGCTGGTCTAATATAAAATTCATTTCTATTTATTAACAAATTCATTTCTATTCTATTTGAAAGCTGGTACGGAAAGCCGTTTTGCTGGTCTAATGTAAAATTCATTTCTATTGCAATTCATTTCTATTCTATTTGAAATTCATTTCTATTTATTTATAAATTCGTTTCTATTCTATTCGAAAGCTGGTACGGAAAGCTGTTTTGCTGGTCCAATGTAAAATTCATTTCTATTTCAATTCATTTCTACTCTTTTTGAAATTCATTTTTATTTATTTACAAATTCATTTCTATTCTATTTGAAAGCTGGTACGGAAAGCCTTATGCTGTCTAATATAAAACTCATTTCTATTTCTATTTCAATTCATTTCTATTCTGTTTGAAATTCATTTCTATTTATTTACAAATTTATTTCTATTCTATTCGAAAGCTGGTACGGAAAGCTGTTTTGCTGGTCCAATGTAAAATTCATTTCATTTATGTTTTATTTGAAATTCATTTCTATTCTATTTGAAAGCTGGTAAGGACAGCCGTTTCGCTGGTCTAATGTAAAATGGAACTGGGGTAATAAAGCCAGCGTTGGGATAGTTTTCGTTTGTTTTCAGTTTTTAGAGAAAAAAAATGATCATCTCATTATCAGTTAAAATTGTTTTCATGTCTTAGGGAATTGTTAGAGAATTGTTAGGGAATTGTTACAGAATTACAATTGGAAGTAAGCGATTTATTATTAGTCTTCAAAAAGCGTTCTTGATAATGAACGGTAAAGTAAAAAAAATCTGTTTTCTGGTAATTTAGGATTTTTAATTTTTGGTGATTTAGTGAATTTGGTAGTTTTCAGATTTTCTCCCGTATAAAAATAAATGCTTGTTTTAAAATTAAATAAGTTTTGATAAAATTAAATAAAAAAAAAATTGAAGTAAATGAAAGGAAAGTATTAGTCTTCAAAGCGTTCTTGATAATGAGCAGTGAAGAAAAAAAAAATCTATTTTCTAGTAATTTGGATTTTTAATTTTTGGTAATTTAGTGAACTTGGTAAATTTCAAATTGCCCCTCGTAAAAAAATAAAAGGTTATTTTAAAATTAGACAAAATTTAATATAATTAAATTTAATAAAATAAAAAAAAAATAATTAAATAAATGGAAAGTATTGGTCTTCAAACAGTTCTTGGTAATGAACGGTGAAGTAAGAAGTCCATTTTCTGGTAATTTGTATTTTGAATTTTGCTAATTTAGGTAATTTGATAATTTTCAGATTGTCCCTTCGTAAAAAAAATAAATGGTTAAATTAGTAAACTAGTGCGATTTTTGTAATAGCAAAATAGATTTTCGAAAACTAAAACTTCCATGTTTAATGGAGAGTTGAAGAAAAATTACTTTGAAAATTTTATAACCATAGTCATTGAAATCCGACATTATCTTCTTCTGACTTCATTAAACTTTCTACTGATCACGTGAAAAGAAACGCATTGTCGAACGGGTAATAAAAGTTTGACAAGAAGTGCTTAATTCGATAAGTATCGATT
The DNA here is from genome assembly GCF_049724085.1 of Artemia sp. Qi Xiang Cuo. NCBI lineage: Eukaryota > Metazoa > Arthropoda > Branchiopoda > Anostraca > Artemiidae > Artemia > Artemia sp. Qi Xiang Cuo. The sequence continues at coordinate 59,226,567 of NC_142812.1, forward strand.
ACCATACTGAATCAGCTATTTTTAAAGAATAAACCGTTAAATAAAACGTTATCTGTTGAAACATAGTCTTTTTGCATCCTCTTTTTTAGGAGTGTTGTGATATGCGTATGTGAGTGTGAAATGTTTTTTTTACGTGACAATTTGCCAATTTCTTTAGCTGCCGCTACGTTTTGTAGTTTTCGTGCTCGTGCCACCTTAGAAGGGATTCCCTATGATTGAAATGCACCTTCAAAATGGATTGACAAATATTGATTTTGGGAAATTGGTTATATACCCCAAAATTAATGTGTTGTCTATTAACTCGACTGTTTAAATTTGAACTGTTCAAGTTAGAAAAAAGTAACATGGCAAAGCTTTTAAATGTGCTTGATAGTAGATCAAGCAGATATATATATATATATATATATATATATATATATATATATATATATATATATATATATATATATATATATATATATATATATATATATATATATACGTATATATACATATACGTATATATATTCATATATATATGTATATAAATAAATCGTGAATTAGTACCCCTTGTAAATATAGTTCTTAGCTTTCGATCCCCAAAATGTTTGTTCTACTGATAGGACGGGCATGTATTTACTTGTATTTCTTGCTAGTTCAAGCCGCATTCAGACTCTTGATGGGTCCCAGCTGACGACAATATGCCCCTTTCCATAGATTTGGCCAGAGGGTGGCAGGCTCCTTGATCTTTAGCCAGTGAGGATCCTAGCGTCGCTAAGACTAATGCCACTAATTTGAAAGCCACTAATAGGTCCAGGGTCTGACTTGACTGTCACTTGTCACGTTTTAACCTGTCCTTTTGCTATCGTCTTCCATGCTGGTAGCGGAAGGTATTTGTAGCATTAAGAGAGGGGTGAGATTAAAAAGAATATCGTCTATAACTGTCAAATGTTATTTTTTGCATAAATGTGAACCAGATTGAAACATACTTGGTGTTGTTCTAACAAAACTGTACATTTTTAGTTGTTGTTATTACGATGTTTCTAATTGTTAAATTTTTTAGTCAATTCTTAGGTCTCTGTAAGGGTAAAAAACTATTTGGAGTTAAGATAGGGATCTAACGGGAATTCAGTCTGTGCTTCTATTAAGAACCTAAAGATTTTCTTTAATTGTTATTGCGATTTTTCTATTGTCAAGTTGATCTACTGTCTCTGTTACAGTCACTTTTTTTTTTACTCGAAATGAGAACACACTCGTTGGTGCTATTAAACTGAGTAATTTCCATATTTTCTTAATTCTGATTTTGCTAATTATCATGTTGGTTTTATGTCTCTGGAGCGGTCAACAATTTTTTATTTAAAATGGAAACATACTCCCTCTTCTCAGCGGCAGTAACACCTTCTTATTTTTTAGGAAACTAATATCTAGATTTACATGCCACCTATACTTAGAAGCAAAAAAAGTCATTACAGCATTAATAAAACCTTAAATTTGAGTAGGTAAAAACTAAATAAATTTAATCTTGTGGCCTTTTCCCACAAATCGCGTGTATCCAAAATCCACCCTATCGTTTTGTAGGGTGCCTTTTCGTGATAGGACAACCCTTCAACGGTGACATCAAAATTACAAAATCCTACAAAACAGTTTTTTGTTCCGTTTCCTTCTATTTACCTTAAATTTCTTTCCTCCCAGATTACTAATATACAAAATTCACCCGAATGAAAAGTATTGTCTTACATTATCTTACACAATAATACACTTCACAATTAGATGAGGCTTTCCAATATTTTTTTTTTTTTAAGAATCGAAATTTAAAAATTTCCGTTGCTGATTCTGCAGATTATGTCAAATAGTCAAGTTGGTTTAAGTCTCTGTAAGGGTCAAAATTTTTTCTTTGATTTTTAAATTTAGTGTTAAATTATAAAATTTAATTTAAAATTAACATTTTTAATTTCAATATATATATATATATATATATATATATATATATATATATATATATATATATATATATATATATATATATATATATATATATATATATATATATATATATATATATATATATATATATATATATATATATATATATATAATAGAGAAGGCAGCCTTTGCTACTGTCACGAAACTGCTCATGTTGTTGATGTTCCGATTTCGATAATTTCCTATAATTTTTTCTCTAAAATTCCTCTTTTTTCAGTTTTATTGGCCAATTTTTTAAATTTAATTTAAAATTAAAATTTTGTAATTTCAATATATATATATATAAAGAGAAGGCAGCCTTTGCTACTGTCATGAAACTGCTCATGTTGTTGATGTTCCGATTTTGATAATTTACTATAATTTTTTCTCTAAAATTCCTCTTTTTTCAGTTTTATAGGTCAATTTTTTAACCCAAAGAAAAGGATTTCAATGACGTCTGGTGCCAAGGAGGTTCCACTTTCCTTCTATGAGACTCTGCCTTCCTTTCTGTTTTTCACTGCCAGTTTACTGCCACTCTTATTCTCACCGGTGTGGCGTCAATTATATTTTTATACTATTGTACTAGGCTCTGTTTTAGGATACATGTGGCTAGGCATTAAGTCTGTATCTTAGTCAAGTGATCTGCTTAGTTTGAGAGATCTGCATTTTCAAATCTTCCAGCTTTTATATTTTTCCTTTAATTTTCTTCTTTGCCTTGTGTAATTTTTAGAAGATTGACATTATTGTTTTGAGGTAATTACCACAGATGCAAAGTATATACTGGCCTATCCTAAAATATTAAAAAGGGGGTTGGCTTACCTTCAAGTTTTTCGTAAGAATAGTACTGTACGTTTGAAGGTAGTGTTGCCATGTTTCTTAAGCGATCAATTCATGTTTATTAAACCACTATAGGCTTAAAAGCAATCTCAATAAAATTTATGATTACATTCAAAGTTATTTTAAATTCCCTTGTTTTTTTGTTTTTTTATTTTATTGTTTTTTTTGTTGTTTGTTTTTTGTAAAGATCAGGTATTCTGAATAAGCATGCTTTTAGCAGGCAACATTGATGAAAATGATGGGCACAAGCACAAAATTTAGCAGTTACCAAAAAAAACAAAATGCTCAGTTAGACATATGTACCTTTTGTGTATGGTATTGACAAAGAGGAAAAAAGAGTTACTATCCTATAAGTCCATACTAAAAAGTGCACTCCACTCTCTTTGGTTTATTTTTTGACGTATTTTTCTAAGTCAATCATATTATTCCTTGTTTATGTAGAAACGAATAGCCCCACCTTTTGGAACCTGATGTGTTTTACAACGACATTATGCTGGAAGCTCGCGCTCAATAGATTTGTTCTGCGCAATGAACACATAATATTAAAAACTTCAATGGTTTTTTGCATGAATTTTTAAGTAAATAAAAAGAGAGAAACGTTCTCGAGTCACAATAATTTGTACCAGTAAATTCTCTATTTCTCTGTGTTTATTTTTAACCTATTATTGACAATTTTTATTAATCATTCAGGTCCAATGATTCCGGGGGTGTCATGGTTTTTCCCCTTGCCGTAGATTTTGAACAATATATTTTTTTGTATCCATTAAAAATAAATGAAAAAAAAAATCCCACCGCCCTCCTAGATTTTTGTCAATTGGTGCCCTTGAGGGATTCTGCTGTCAAACTAACTTGTAATCAACATTTAGTGTAATCCAGCTAAATTAGGGCTATTCTTCGTTACTCGTTTCATTTCACTGAATTGTCCATTTTCTATAATTGACTTGATAAGATGGCCTTTCGTTCCATTTCATAATTTTCTCAAATAGTGGTTCGTCATATCCGCCACACAAAAGAAGAAACCATCTTATTCTCAAAAAGGAAAACAATAAAAAACAACAATCATTAAAAGAAACAAATTAACTTAATTAATAAAAAGGACAAAACAAAACAAAAAAACTTTTCCATCATTTTAACTTTCTTTTGCATTAAAAGTTTACATAATATATAAAAAAGTAAACATAGAATAAAGTTACAAAAATTATACAAAGAAAGAGGAAGTTATAGGGATAAACAATTTCTAAATTTACCATTCAGATGTACTCTATAAGTTATGATTCGGTTGCTATTTGAACTATAAACAACAAACATTCGAATTGTCTATTCGAATAAATGTGAATGGTAAATTTACTTGAAGGACAGTATCCTGGGTGGGATTGGGGTTAATTTTTTTTTTTTTTTTTTTTTTGTTTATCATATTTCTGGATTCTTTTTTTTATTGTAATTTTTCAAATTAGCAAATAAAGGAATACATGCAACAAGTATTTTGTTCCCTTTACTGTATATGTCCCTTGTAAAATGTCCCAGTATCTGTCCCTTGTAAAATCTCTGGAGGTTTCATAGCTCAACTACTTTTGGTAATTTTCTTATCTCTTTTACTGTCATGCTGATTTTTTTTTTTTTTTTTTGCGATAACTAAGTGTCTAAATCGTAATATAGAAGTATAAAAAAAATAAGTTGCAAGGAAACAGAAAAGAACTTTTTTTAAGTAATTATATCAACGTAACTGCCAATGTTAGCCCCTTATTCCCTTTTCTATGTATTTTGTGTTACTTTGTGTAACAAAATTTGTTAACTTTGTATTTGCCTCTAAAAATAGCATTTTGTTTTGATGTTTTAATGGCGTTTATACTATGTGTTGACGTTTCTATTGTACTGTGTTGACCTAGGAAGCCAGCTTTGTAAATTTGTGCAGAATAATTTTCAGATGCTAAAAGTGCTAAGAGTTCAAAGAATTTATCGTATGAAGTGTTTAAAATTTTTATAGGGTTCTACTCTTTGAGGCAAGGCTGTATCCAGGGGGGATCTTACCGGATTTGAACCCCCTCCTCCCTGAAAGTTGTAGTCCGACTCGCAAAAAAGTATCAAAAATGGATTGAAACAAAATTTTGATGTGTTTTGTGAAGTTTTTTTTACTTCCCCCATGAAAAAAATACCCCCCCCCCCCCAAACAAAAAAAATCCTGGATACGCCCTTGCCTAGAGGCTTTTTGAAATGTCGTCGCTGCCACGGTTAAAGGTGGTATCTGACATTATCTAAAGGTCGTATGTTATTGCGACTTTTCTCATAGTCAATCTCTGTAAGACTCAAAAACTGTTTGGTCTTAAAGAGTAATCTGAAGGAATTGCACAAAATGCTGCTGTCACAAAATTACTTATTTTCTGTAGTTGTTATTGCTATTTTACTAGTTACCAAGTTGATTTTATTTGTGAAGCTTTCTTTTATTTAAAATGAGAATATATTATTTGCTCTTGTTACAAAACTGAGTATTCTCTACAGCTGTTACAATAATATCTGTAATTGCATCAGTTTTCAAGTTATTTTTAGATCTTTGTAAGGGTTAAAAGCTGTTTGCAGTTTTTTTTCATTTTTCATATTCTTATTTTTAATAATCTTTTTTTTTTTATGGAATCGGTTTTTGCTCTCTTTCTGCTTCTTGCTTCTATTATTTTGATAACGCTTTTGCATAATCTGATCACCATAATTAAATTCCGGACCTGCAGCGGGTTTCTGTAGCTGAGATCGAACTCGATATCGAGTCTTGTATTACGAAGTAGGTGACCCCAAAGGGATTTTATCAGCTAATGCTCTTGAACAGCTAAGGGATTTTATAGACAAATCAAAGCTTGTAAAATGTACAGTTGAAATTATGAGAGTATCAAGGAAAGAAATGCTATTGGTGTATGGTTCAACTTCAATCTGTCCAATTTTGAAAAGTTACATGTTAGACATTAATGATGTATTACTTAATGATTTTCATAAACGTGAGAATAATAAAATTGCATTAGCGACAAATGTTTCGACCCAAACATGATCCTTTTCCTCTGTCTTAGGAAACATTAAGAAAATTTTCATTCGTAAAAAATACATCCCGTAACATACGCCCCCCTTAAAACACCAAATAAACGCCCATAAGATACGCAGCACAGTTATGTAAAAAGAATAGCTCTACTGAAAAGTTCATAGTCAAAAGCTTAGAATTGATAGAAATATAGATGTCCCTCCGGCTAGTAGGGAGGGAGATTGATTCCTGCTCCTTCATTTGAAGGGACATATTCGTATTAAGCATTAAGAATAGATGTTGAAGGACGGACAGTCTCTCTTTCTCTCTCTCTCAATGCCGAAAAGCTTGAAATTAAAATGAAAGATCACTTTTATTATCCTTCCTGTACAAAGGAGTGGAGAGTAAAGGCCATAACCCTTGGATCAGAGTATGTAGCGAAAAGCCTAAATTTATCTGGAGACGTGAAAATTACATCCTGAAAGTTCGCTTTTTGGAGTGAACCTCCTGGAAGTTCATATCCCTGATTTATTCTGCCGGAAGGTACTCTTTGGGGAGGGGATAGGAAACAAACAAAGTCTTGAATATATAAACGACTATGTCCGATCATTTTGTCCCAAATAAGGCCAAAATATTGGCAGGAGAAATACAATTCCTCTTCTTCGGGAACCGCTAAGAAAAGTTGGTTTCGTAAAAAGCTACAAAAAAAGATCATTTTTGAAAAATTAAAAATGATGACGCTTAAGGGTAACTTGTGTGTATTTATGTATATTCTGAAAAAAAAAATAGTTTGGGTTCACAGGAGAATACCTCATGCGAAAAAACTCCCCCTCCCCTCTCCTTTGGGACCGCTAGAGCCCATTTTCTCATTGGAATTAGGAACGTCGTCCGAAGCATCTTGTATATAGTTCTGAAATAGACATTTTAATATTAATTACCAGCTTAGAAAAAGAAATTAAAAATGTTATGGCTTAGACTGCTAAAAAATTTCAATTACAAATTTAATTGAAATTAGCGTAACCTAGTTTTATATCTGTTGTCTGATTCACTACCCAAACAAATATAAGGTCGAGTATCAAACAATTACCCTTCTTTAGGGAACATCCAAAGGAAATTCCAACCTGACAGAACGGAAGCGGAAAACAACTTCAAGGTAAAAGTATGCATAGTAAACATCCATTAAGTTTAAAACTTAAAAATAGGAAATCTAAGGAGTTTTTATTGCTGTTCTTACTACTGCTACTACTACTAACAACTCACCGCAGCACTAAGCCTTCTGAGGCCAATACAGCTACGCACACTCCTCCATCCCAATTTATTCAAAGCCTCCCTCTTTACACCCACCCAGGAAGTTCTCATTCCTCTTAAATCTTTCTTTGTGAGGTCCTCCCACCCCAACCGTGGACGATCGTTTTCCGTTTAGCCCTAGACGGCTGGCTTAAAAGGACAATCTTCGGCAATCTTTCATCCGCAGAACTTGCCCTAGCCTCAACCTTTATCTCATTATAACCCGAGAAAGCGGTATTGAACCACATTTTTCGTGCGGTCTACTGTTTGAAATGCGGTCAGTCAGCCGGGTACCCAGAACAATCCTTAAGCAATTTCTCTGGAAAACATCTAGCAAATCTTCCTCTGCTTTTTTGAGTGCCCTTGTTTTACAGCCATATTTGACCAATGCCTTCACTCTAGCTTGTAATATTCTACTCTTGGTTTGCTGACTTATTTTCCTGTTCTTCCAAACTTTTTTTAACTTTAAAAAAAAACCTGAGCCTTGGCTATTCAACTATTTAACATCTTCACTGCTCCCACCATCTTTACTAATAATACTACCAAGGCAAGTGAAGCTGCCCACCTGATCAATCTTATCATTACCCAACGTCACCTTTTCATCTTCACTTATTCCTAGCCTTAGTGACTTAGTCTTGCTAACATTAATTTTCAAGCCAATTCTAGCACCCTGAACTCGCAAAACCTCTAAAAGTTCATTCATTTTTCTCAAACTTTCATCTAGGATGCTTAAATCATCAGCATAATCCAAGTCCAGCAGACTTTTTCCTCCCCATTTTCGTCCCCATGTAGCTTCTAATATTCTAATCTTGGTTTGCAGGTGCTTTAGACAAATACCTCTTTAGGAATATTCCTTGGAACTACTTAAGAATAGTATGAAAAAGTGTTACCTTGCCGTTGGGAAAATTGTAAAGATTTTCCAAGAAACAGCTTCCCAATGAACATAAAAATGGAGTAGAAAATTTAGAAAATTTTCTAAGTTTTGGCCAAATTTAAAAAAGAGAAACTTGTATGAAAAGTTGGCTAAGAATAAGTAAAAAAAAACCTTGAGAAAGTGTAGTCTTCCTTTGGAGGTGTATTTGCCTTTTCTTTTTTTTTTTTTTTAATATTTTATAATCCCACCTCCTCTCCTCTCGATGACCTTCAAATTTTCTTTAAAATATCTCATAATTTATCTAATGTCGCCTACTCTTTTCTTAATAAAAATAACTTCTTCAAAAAATTTAATTTATTAATATTATATAAAAATCGAGTATTCCAAAATATATCAGGGTATAAAAATAGAGGTATACTTGCCTGTTTGCCTTTGCCTTTGCCTTTTGGTAATCAACGTACTCTTCGTGTTTAAACTTGTACGGAAAAAATTGTCAATTTAGCTAATTAGTTTTGCTAATTCGTTTCCACGGTTAAACGTTGTAACACGAAAGAAATCATTATTCTGTACTAAAAATTTTATAATGGTTAAACAATCAAAAGGAACTTTTTGGAAAATTGTGGGTATGAACAGATCTAAAATGGGTCCAGGGGAAAAACAATTTTTCATTTTGATGCCCTTGGTATTTGAAAGAGTTTGTTGCTCTTACTGAACAGAAAACTTCCCAAATTCCGCTAGCTAAAAGATGAAATTTAAATAACTCACAACGTTTACTTGTGAGTTGAGTTAGAAATGATCCGCCTTAAGGGAACTTCCGAGGAACTGCTTAGGAGCTGGAATTGGATGTAGTACACTTTAAGTATAAAAATGTGCATAGTAAGCTTCCATAAAGATTCCAAGTTAAAAAGATAAGATTTAAAGACGTTCTTGCACTTATTTATACTTGATCTAAGACTATATATATAGGATTATTTTCTGGGAGGGGGGGGGTGGCTACAGAAAAACGCACCAAAAATTTGTTTAAATTCATTTTTGTTATGTTTTTACGAGTCGGACAAACGTTTTTTTTGGGGGGGAGGGGGGTCAAACTCTCTCCTGCATACGACCTTGACTTGATCCAATTTATAGTTAGTGAACAAACGGCTGATCTATCCCTGATTTTTCAGAGTAGTAACCCCTGCGTGAATACACCGTAGTGACGTGACCAGTAACACACCTGCAAGCATAAATTTGTCTTTTCTTTTATTATTATCATTATTTTGCTTTAATTTGATTGCAGTAGATGCGTCTCGAAATTTTGTGAAAAATAATGATTATCTTAACATTTTTGTTTCGGGGGGGGGGGACCTGTACTCGCATAAGTACCTGGTTCTGTCAATACCATTATTCATGTGAGGTTTTTTTTTAATTTTAAACATTTAGCATATAATTTTCTGTTATATAGGCTATGGTTTGAATAGTATTTTTGTTGATATTGTAGTTTATGGAATCTCTTCTGCGATTTTTGATTACCAAAGATCGTGGAACTTTTTGATGGGTAATTAATTTTCATAAATTTAACATTACCACTAAAAGGCTTCTAGTACCCTCGGTCTGATTTGATGGCCTTTTGATGGCCCGTCAAAAGGTCTTACAGTTTCTGGTCTACAGTGATCAGAAACACACCACGAAGGTTGACACCTTTACTGTTTGCTTGCCAGTTTTGTTGAAGATTACTTATTTTGTTGAAATATTGGCCCCTTCTTGATGCCCTGGGTGCCTGTGAAGGCACAGTCGGGTCTAAGATAAGATAATTCGTTCAAATGAGTGTTTAGCATACCCTTTTTCCCCATAATTTCATCCTCTCAACCGGTGAGAGCGGTTTAGGAGCCAGCCGGGTCAATTCGTTTGAATGAGTGTCTAGGCATGCCTTCCCGTAATTCTCTTCTAAGCACTGGTGAGAGCGGGACATAAGGAGCCCTGCAATTATGTGTAGAGTTTTTAATAATTGCAGCCAATATATATATTAATAGACACTTGTATTTTCTTTATATATATAAGCTGTAATACGCGCATATAATCGCATCGTTGTCTACTTAGATTTTTTCGACCTACTTTGGCTTTCTCGATCCCGAGTTTTTTGGGGTTTCCACGAATATTTCTGAAAGAAATTTGGGTTTCCGAATTTTCTACGAAAATTGAAGTTAGGTAACATAGCATGAAATTAACATAAATTTACAATTTGTATTTCCTGTTCATATTCGTTTATTTAGAATAAAAAAAATTAGAGAACCGTGTTTTCTTTTGGAAAATCCTGGAAATTTGGGAATAGTAGAAGCCTGGATAATTAGGTCTTTTTCTAATATTTTCAATATTCACTTGCTTTTGTTTCTACTCATATTTCTCCCGACAAAACTAAATATAGGTGATATTCTTGTCTATATACCCTAATTACGTAATCTTGATAAAAATTATCTGCCCGAAACATTCATTTTCAAGTTCAATATACTTTATTTCTTACTATCTATTTCTAGTAGATTTTAAAAGATAATGTTAAAATCTAAAAGAAACAGATAGAATTTCAGATAGAAACAGATCAGAATTTCAGACCCCCATGAAATTGAATTCTTTAGATTGAATGAACTGTTTTCAATGTCAAAACATTATGATAGAGTTGTCAATGTTTTAGTGTCATAGAATGAAATTAAATTATATATATATAATAAGAAAAAATCAAAAATATGAATGCAATACTGTTAAATACAAAATGTCCTAAATGTAAAATTGTGTTACCCTTCGGGCATCTTAGGCTACTATACTTACTTTAGATCAATTATAACAAAAAAAAACATAAAGATAGGAAAAGGACAAATACTAATAGAAAGATTTTTTTTATAGAAAGTTACCCATCGGGCATCTTAGGCTACTATACTTACTTTAGATCAAATATGACAAAAAAGAAACATAGAGATAGGAAAAGGACAAATATTAATAGAAAGGTCTTTTAAAACAATGATTTTTAGTGGACAAAAACTAGAGTGGAAAAATCTACATATTCAAAGTTCTTGTTCCCGTGAAACATATGATTGCTGGTAAATCCATATCCTTGTTTATCTTAAATACACAAAAAAGTTTTTTCATGTAGCATTAAGGTATCTATATTTTATATATTTCTATATATATCCATGTTTTTTGTTGTTGTTGTTTATTTTGCTGTTTTAAAGTGGGAAATGCAGGGTAAATTAGCTTTTTATTAACTTATCGCTCAAAGTTTATGTTCTGGTTATGTTTTATGATTTTTGGAATCATTAGTTTTATTTTATGTATTTATAATTTATCAGAGCGTAATAAAAGTGTCCCACCCAATCACACCTTCGTCATTTTTGCCCTTGTTGTTTTTACATATCGCGTAGGGTTTGGCGCTGAACTTAGAAACTTGTCTAGGCAGGGATTAAACAGATCGAATGCGGTACACCGGACATCGAACACAAGTAAGTCGAACGCAGTCCCTGCGAATTATCGTGTTTGGTTTTGTCCTGTTGTTTTCCCCGTTTGTTGTCACCTCACTTATGGTGATTTTCGGTTGATGAATATGGTGATTTTTGGTTGATGAATACAACATTACATTTTCACAAGCTACGTATAACTCATTAAGAGTTATATGAGCTATTTCCCTCTGAAAGAGGGATGAAAACTGTTGGAATGCCCGCCTACAGACTCGACGACAAGATTTTTAGACTCCTTTGTGCCCTACTACGTCAAATGTTACAACAATAGCGCCCTGAAGTTTAGGGGATGGTTCATTATTTGTGTTTTTCTTGGTGTTGTGTCTTTTTGTGCTTTTCTTTTTTTGTGCTTAAATTGACGATACCCATGTCATTGCAGTGTGATAAAGGGAACGAATAGAGATTATTATTATTACTGGGGCCAAAAGAATGGTTTTCATTTGTTCTTGGGCCAGAGCCTTTTATTTGTGTGCTAAGCCAGGTAAATACGCAGGGAGGCGTCCAGACCCCCCCCCCCCCCCAGACCCCCAGAAATCCTATTTTGTTAGAATTTTGGCACTTCTTATTCTAAGTATCGAATAAAAAACTTATTTTTATAACTTCCCCCTCTCCCCCTAAAAAATATTACGTGCATGTCTGACCTGAAGCGGGATTTTATAGTCAGTCAGAGAATGGTCGTCCCGATAAACTTTCGTTTCTTAGAGCAATGTTTGTGCTTTCTAGTGGAAAGCTCTGTACAAGCAGGCGAGCAAGCATGTACCGGTCTCAAATTGAAATTTGACTAAAATCTAAGAGTGCTAAAGATGTGTGATGGTTCCTAGTGCTATTGCCGCAATTTTCTCTGAGAATAATAACAACAAAGATTTTATTGGGAATTTTTTTGTTCATGTATTATAGGGTTTATGTAGCACACAGGGTTGACACCTGTAGCACGAAAGTGCTATGTTACCACTATACAGTCAATTTTTTTTTACTATGGCACTGGAGATCGCTGTGTAGCAAGCAAATTAGGGCGATTGCAGCACTTTAGGAACTGACTGTTGTGGCAACCCTAATAACGCACTAATAATGTTCAAGTAAAGTAACATTGAAAATGAAGCGATAAAAAAAGATAATAAAATATGATCGGAATGGGAATTTTTTTTTTCATAATGATTTCGTATACCGTCACAAATTTTGTTGTGAACCAAAATTGATACAGTTCGTGATTATTTGTGATTCTAAATACTAATTCCTACCTCTAATTAAATCAAAATCCAGATTTTAGAGTTGCGTACCCAAAACCTATATACCAGATCATTACTTTTACATCTTGCACTCGCTTATATATTGAATACTTTTATTTAATTACAATGGGATATTAGGGGTTATTTATTACAATAAAGATATCTATTGGGTTATTTTGAAGCTCAATAAGACGCCCGCCAATGTAACTGAAATCCACGGAGCCAGAGTTAGAGCCACAGTCAGTGGGTTGTTGAAACCATGACTGCGCATTGAAGCTCGACTATGCATTGAGTCCAATTCTCACCTATGGATTTTTTGGAAGATTTTTCATTAGGGTAGGGGTGGAAAACTCAAAAAGTGTGTATCGGGACCATATTTTTCGGTGCTAGGGTTGTCTTTTCTATGCATCTATTTTTCAAAATTTACTTAATCAAGAATCTGTCTTTCCGAAGAGTAATTGACTGCCCACCCAGGGTTCTGAAGGGTTATAGTTTATGACTGTAATTTTTAAACATATACTGCAAAATGTTTTCTTAAATACAACCGTACGTTTCTTTCTGAACGTACGTTTCGCATTATACATACCAGCCATAATATATCTAATGTCTTAGGGTTGTGCTTGAGAATTTTAATGTAAATACCAACATAATTTTAATGTTCTCTGAAGACCTTAGGGAATGCTCGTTTATCCCCACAGTACTGTCTAATTCAATTTTGTTGTTGTTATGGATTTTTCCTGTTTTCCGTTCTCTTTTTTTTCTACCAAACTGCTAAAGCCAAAATATGGAAATAGATAAGGAATTAAGATCATCTATAACGCGTCCATACAAAAAAGAAAGATTTTCAAAAAAACGGAAAGTGGTAGTTGAAAATTGGAAGTTAAGAGAGAAGTGGTTTGAGCATGAACATCTTAAAGATTGGATTGAAAGGTGTCCTTTCAGTATAAACGTTGCTTACTGTAAACAATGTCAGAAAAAGTGTTTGGGTATGCACCTTCGGTACATCAGAGGCAGCGCTGTAACACATTTTTAATATATCTATTTTACTAGAAAAGCGATCATATTTACTTTTGGTTGTCGGGGCAACTAGATGCTGTTGGGGATCATATCTTAGGCCAAGATTCCAAGTTTTCCAAGGTTGTGCTCTGGAAACGAAGGGGGCAGAACATTTTGCGAATGTGCTAAACTCTTGTAAAGCTACTGTAAATGCTAAAAAAAACGAATAAAAAAACTGTGACTCTTTCGAAGTGAAAAAATATTTATTTTGTGAGGAATAATTAAAGTTGGCAAAACACGGATTAAAAATAATAAAACCCCAGGTGCTCTTACGCGTTAATGATGAAAGTTACGCGCCTTAATGATGAGTAAATTTAAAATTTTCACATTTTGCATATTTAGAATCTGTAAGAATAATATGTTTTGTTTTTGCATATAGTAAAAGTATAACCAAAATTTCGTTTTCAGAGTTTGGGTTTCTGTTTATACGAAGATCGGTCTTTCAAAGGAGACCAAGTGAGAAAATTTTTAAAAAGACAACATAAACGTTTCTTTCGGAAATTTAAATAGAAAAGCGCCCCCCCCTTTCACGAATCAAATATAAGTGGAGAAAAAATTCGCCGAATCTATATAGGCCTATTTCATTGCTGCCAGTTTTGTCTAGAATTTTCGAAAAATTGATTAGATGGTTGATTTTCTTGAGAATAAAATATATTTTAGTAAAACTTTGGATTCTGGAAAGCAATGTCAACAGATCAAGCTGTCCTTTTTCTCACGACTTTTATGAACGATGCTCTGGACCAAGACTGGAAAGTTGCATCTGTTTTTTTGGACATTGTGAACAGTGCTTTCACTTTTCGATTTCAATTTTCCCCATTTTTATATCAATTTTTCCTTAAATTCCCTATGTTTACGTCTGAATTCTCCCTATTTTACTCCCTAGAAAGAAGGGATATTTGCTTTACATTTCTACACAATAAACATGATTGCATGATTTGATGCTGCACAGCGCAGCATCAAACTGTTATTTTACTTATATATATATATATATATATATATATATATATATATATATATATATATATATATATATATATATATATATATATATATATATATATATATATATATATATATATATATATATATATATATATATATATATATATATATATATATATATATATGTATAAATTTATTGCCCATCATAAATGTAAAATACAACACTGATGGAGTATAAAGAAAGAAAATGGAAAAAAAACAAAACAACAAATAAATTCTGACAAATACAAACAGAACCAGAACAGAGAAGAACAGACAAAAAGAAAAAAAAATTACAAATAGTGGTAATTATACATTACAATAAACATATAATCAAAGACGGGCAATTTCAGAGGTAATTTCACCAATAGTCTGCCTTCGATCTCTCTCATTTCTTTTCTGCACCACGGAAACTGGACTAGCAACTCCATAACACGAAGATTATGAGCTGTTATTAATCTAAAAAGGCAGCCTTAGCAAATACTTTTCATACTTGTAGAAACACTTCCGTATATCCCCAATATCTGAAGCAGTAAGAAGAGACCAAAATGGTGCAAGGGCAAGTAGACGCGGAACAGCAAATGCATTATAAACGCTAGCTAAAATACGGCTGTTAAAGTTAAACCTTAAAGCAACTAGTAAACCATACGCATTCCTAGCTTTCTGGCAAAAAATTCTTTCAAAAGTTGACGCGTGGCGCGAAGATTTGACCCAATCGGTACACCAAGATACGTAAGTGTATCTTGTGCTTTAATAACATGTTCATATATATATATATATATATATATATATATATATATATATATATATATATATATATATACGAGGGCAATTCAGAAACTAACCTCCGGTTGATTGAAAAAAACACCAAGTTAAGTACTTCACGAACTTTTGCATCAACTGTCTGAACGAGTTCGTCAGTCACCAAGGATGGTCTACCCCTCCTCTCTTCATCATGAACGTTGTCTCGTCCACTTTTAAATAAACGTACCCATTCACGGACAACTCCTTCACTCATAACTTTTGGTCTGTACACAGCACAAAGCTCACGATGAATAGCTGCTGCAGAGTATCCTTTGGCTGTA
Source organism: Artemia sp. Qi Xiang Cuo (assembly GCF_049724085.1). Lineage (NCBI taxonomy): Eukaryota > Metazoa > Arthropoda > Branchiopoda > Anostraca > Artemiidae > Artemia > Artemia sp. Qi Xiang Cuo. Next base: position 59,242,337 of record NC_142812.1, read on the forward strand.
AAAAACCTTATAACAGCACGCACTTCACATTTGGCGGGATTTTCTATTGCAGCACATATTTAAATCTAGCACAATAACTAAACTAGCACAGGTACAATGTTCACTTAACTACGGCTTGATGCTGACAGACCTGCTGAGCGCGTGAATGCACAAATGGCGCGCTACTCCCCCCCACTACACGCACTGTGACCAATTGGAGGTTAGTTTCTGAATTGCCCTCGTATATATATATATATATATATATATATATATATATATATATATATATATATATATATATATATATATATATATATATATATATATATATATCAATCATCTTTTTCACTACCTAGAACACATAAGAAAGTTTAATCAAGTGTAATCTCAAGCACTTCATCGTACTTGGCGTTAGGTTTCTTCTTGAAGCCAGTGACAGGTATGCTGACAGTTGATAAAGTTTTATCTTCGTTTTTCAACCAGTAATTGACTCGAACAAGTGAGACTAGTGTGGAATTGTCGATACTATTTCGGATGTCTGTTTTGATTAATTTTAGGGGACAAAACAAACGCTTAGTTGGTATATTGCTAAAAGACAAAGAGAAGATCAGTGATATGCGTTTCCGCAATTCTGGATACTTGATTTCGCCACGGCGAGTCTCCAGACTAAATATCTTTATCCACTACTGCTCAACTGACAGGTCTTCAACCTGGGCATCTCCCAAATGAAGCTCAGTGACATCAGTCATTGCCTATGACCTTCATTCTACGTCCATTTCTTGGAGGCAACGCTTTTTCTCTTAGAACAAGAAATCTCACAAACAGTAGCCTTAGAGATTTTGGTTTTAAATTTTTGCATTCCTTGTTTCAACCAAAGCGTCTTATAAGGGTCTTGGGTGTGCTTGGTTAGGACTATATAGCATTTTCAACAAGACTGGTAAAAGAGATCAATATTATCACTTGGTATTTGAGCATCTACGAGTCCTTGCATTGCATTGGTTGCAGCTATTCCCACATATGTCTGGTGTAAAGGCAGGTACTCACTTGAAAGCTAAGGATCCAGTTCAGTAAACAAAGCAACACGGCGAATATAGTCCAGTTTCACGAAGTTAGACGCAACACAATTCACAAGTTTGCTGACACATGCCTTTAGCGACTGAAAAACTGGAAGCTCAGATTGAAAAACTCTGTTGAATTCGTTGGAGAGGCCAAGAGAGTAGTCCATGAATTCTAGGTATGGCTCTGTCAACTTGATTTGTAATGTTGACAAGATAAGGTCATTGGTCACAGTTGGGTCGTCAAACATGGTTTCTATGAAATACTGAGTAATAGCAACCCGATGCTCAATAAACCTCTTTATGCAAGCCTGAAGGAACAACCAATGGGTTTATCCTGGTGCAAGAAATGAAAGTGCTTTTGATTGAAAAAATTCAGCATACTTATCTTTATGGAAGGCTTCTGGAAAAGTGGGATAGATATTTCGCGCCAAGTCTTTTAGCGTCTTGGGAAGTGACAAGCACGCATAGGATGAACAAAAGTGTATAAGATGGCATAATCGTTTCACATTAAATATAAGGGACACCATGACTTTCATTATCGTTGAAGCAAATCTATTGCCTTCAAACCTGACGCTAGTAGTATTTGTAAAAACTCCAACAATATTTTGCTAGAGAATCGAGTTTTTTTTTCAATGACTTGTTTGATGCAATTAGTAAGACCCTCAGCCAATCCATCCCCAAATTCATTTTAGTGATGGTAAAGTTCATTTCTGATGCAAATGCATGTTAAATTTTGATTCAGGATGCAATTCTGACTATAGAGGTAAGTTTATTTCTTAGCTACCTGAATAATCCGTTAATATAAACCTTACCCACAATTGCTGCATAGTCTAACTAATATTCCCTTATGTTTGTAGTTTACACTATTCAAAACCATTGCATAAAAATAAAATAAGTACTAGGCTACCTAAATAATATTCCAGGGTTCAGCTTTTTGAAATTTCGACAATTACAACACCGTAATCCAGTGTCGCTACATAAGCCTTTTTAAAAACCGAGCATACGCGATCTTCGACAATTTTTAAGCCTTTCGTTTGAAAAACTAAAATTTTCCCTAAAAATCCTTACTTTACCCCAGATTTCCCTTTGTCCCTAGATTGAAAATAATTATCCCTAAAAGAAATGATTTCTCCCTAGAATAGGGTAATCTCCCTAAAAGTGGAAGCCCTGATTGTGAAAGCCTTTGATGCAGTGGACCATGGAATCCTAAGGGTGAAGCTGATTAATTGCGGTTTTCATGGTGTTTATTTTTTTCTGCTACTGGAATCTTTTCTTCAAAATCGAAAACAGTTTGTCAGTGTTGGTCAAATTAAATCGCAAGTTAAAAGTGTCGAATTCGGTGTCCCTCAGGGATCTGTTTGTGGGGCCCCTACTGTTTCTTATATATATTGATGACCAGAGAAAAGCTACCAAAGGACTGTCTTTTGATTTAAAATATATTAAAATTGGAGCATCAAAAACTATTTTGCTGATGACACACATCACGCTGGCCTGCAAAAACCGAGACAATGCTTATACATAATCTTCAGACTGGCATGTTAAGCATCAAAAAATGGATGAGGATTAAAGGACTTCGGCTAAACTACACCAAGTCCCATTTTGTAATATACGGGAGAAGTAGCAATTACAACCCTTGGGTTGACAAAATACAGTTCGGTGAAACTATTCTGCCTCGGGAAGTTTCGACAAAGTATCTAGGGGTGATTATTGACGAGTGCCTCAACTTCAAAGAACACACTTTATACGTTAGTAGTACGGTTGCAAGAAATATTGGAATAATGGGGAAACTGAAGCACCTTTTTCCGAATTAGGAGATTGCTTTATTTTTCTTTTGTTCACCCATACATTCTATATGGTTGTCTTGCGTGGTAAAGTTCGATTTTAACTCACCTTCGTCCCCTTAGAAGTTTAAAAAATAATGCCCTACGTGTTTTAACTGGAGATAACTGTAATATGTCTGTTCGACACTTGATTATAAATATAATCAAGTAAATTTTTTATCGATTGCAGGTCTATTCCGTTTTTATAATGCTCTTTTTATGTTTAAATATACACGCGTGCTATTACCTGAGTGTTTTATGGAAATGTTTACAGATGGTGTTAATTTCCATAATTACCCGACTAGAGCATCGCCGCTAATTCGGCGATGAAACTGAATACTGAAGGTCTTCGTGGCCAAGGAATTGCGAAAAACCTGAGAGACAACTCTTCATGTTGTTAAGCAGAATGTATGAAACTTGCCTTAGTGGCAAATTACTAGAAAGTAAAGAGCTGCTTTCAAAGGATGACGTTGTCTGACTAAAACATCTCTTTGCAAGCAAGCGTTCCTTTCTACACCATTACGACCCATAATGTAGTTGACGATCATGTTAATCCCGTTCTTTACGACTTGAGATGTTGTTTACATGAAGGGCCTAGTAAAAGTAATTTTTTATCTTTTATGTAGTGGCGGATCCAGGGTGGCGCCCCCCTAGCATAGTCTAAAGTAGTGTAATTTACTTAATTAACGCAAGTTTGCGTTAGATAAACTTGCTCCTAACGCAATTTATCGGATCAACCTCTTTTACCCCCACCCCCTAAAAAATCATGGATCCGCCACTGCTTTCATGTAGCAATCTACTTTTCGGATTAGACTATGATGACTTCGTATGTGACTGTTACCTAGGAGTCTTCTCAAGTTACTATGAGACATGGAGGGTATACATCCACCGGGTGCACAGTGACGGATATTCCATCTGTAACAACGAGCCTTTCAGGATTTGGTTGTTTTATGACTGATAATATAGATGACCCACCCAGTTAAGGTATCTATATTGTAGATAGCCGTTAAATTGCTCTTGATGGTTTAATATCTCAGCTTGCTTCATATACGTATGATTTTGTTGTTTTGTACCGTAGCCAAGGATCATACAGAGGAATGACACTGAGCGTCTAATGACTCTAAGTGATCTTCTTGACTAGTGATCCCTTGCCGTTTACAACAGAAGAGCAAGGTAATTGGCACTTCAAAAAGTCTTCCCAGAGCGGAGAGTTGAAGTTGAAAACTACATCTTTTTCTCTGTCAGCTCATCTCTAATCTTAATTTACTGCTTGAAGTTTTCAGGGAAGTGAATTGTCGCTTGGAAAACCTTTTGCAATTCCGGAAAATGATTGCTTTTATTGTGCTATAAATCTTCATTTATTGCCAGCTCGTCTGCTGAGAGTGGTTTTGCCGAAAATAGCAGTTTTGTCGAAACTGAGTTACAAACGCTATGTTGTGTAAAAAACAAATCTCTTTCGAATAGGCTAATTGACACTGCTGTAAGACGTCAGCGCTGCAGATACGGCCAATTCACATGTCAAAATGTGATACACATCGTCAAAATGTTCAAGCTCGTTTTTCTCGGAATTTTGGAGAAATAGATTCCGAAACGCTATCTTCCGTAAAAGAAAATTCTTTTTCGAATTTTCTAATTGAGATTGTTGTAAGATGTCAGCGCTCTAGCTACAGCCGATTCTGATGTACAAATGTCAAAATTTTCAAACTCGTTTTTCTCGGCATTTTGGAAACACAAATTCGGCAAAACCACTCTCAGCAGACGGGCTCTATATCTAGAAAAGAGCTCGCGATACGGACTGCATCTGGCAGTAGGCTGTGTCTCATAGTTGATTCTCTCTAAACCTTATTAAAATTTTCACACGAATCATTAAAAAATGCCACTATCTAACCAAATTTGGCTTTTACGAACAAAAAACGTTCTCAAATTTAACTATTTAGTTTTACAATTTTTTTAATTTCGTGGTTCTCCATGGCAACACTGATGAAAATTTGGTGCTGCCATGTAAACTTAATAATTTTGAAACAACCAAGAACAAATGCATCCATGTTGTGGAGTGGCCGTCGTTTTTGGGAATGGTATTCTTGAATCGAGTCATTTTTTATATCCAAATCGAATCTAATACATAAATGTCAAGCCACTCATAATTCTACTCATACCGTAAAGAAGGGCTTCGGTTGTAGACTCTTTATTCTGATTTGAATTATTTAAAGTCAATAGGGTTTGTACACATGTTTGTGCTGAGACAGGGCAGGGGAGGGGAAGCTCGTCCAGATAGCAGAAACTGAAAAATTACATGTTAGTGACGCTTGATTTCCATGTTCACGAATATTCCTTTAAAAGGCCAATTCAAAAAAAAAATTTAATTAAAACATATCGCAGAACAGAAAAATTTTCCCAAAAAATTACAAGTCCAAAAATAGTCATTAATATAAATCTCAAACACAATCAAATAAAAATTTTTGCCCAAATGAAACCAAATAAGAATTGGGCTGACAATATTGAACTAAGACTTTTAAACTTTGCAGACTTTTTCGGTCAAATATAACCAAATTTAAAACTTAAATAGGACCAACTAAGAACTGACGACATCTTATAACTATGACTTTTAAGTTTTGCTTACTTTTTGGCCAAAGTAAACAAATTTAAAGCCCAAATAGGACCAAATGAAATTGTTTGTGAAATGGAACCAAATTTAATACCTAAATAGAGGCAAAAGAGAAGCGAAGACATTTGGGAATTAAGACTTTAAGGCTTTCATAGGCAGTGCGCTAGCGCTGCCTTTGAGTTCTTTGTCAGAGTTCAACCTGTCAACACCTCTCTAAGTTCAAAGCTACAGTGAATGTGACCCTTTGTCCAAATGACAAAACAAAAACAATACTGTCCAGAAAGCAGACAACGAGTTAATTCCAACTCAATCAAATGTGCCAATTGTGACTCTCGGTTCCACACAGGGGCCGAAAAGTGTGCCAGGATAGACATTACTAATTTGAGTAACTCTTGGATGTGCCTTGACTGCTCCACTAAATCAAAGGTAAACCTTACTTCTTCTCCGGGTCTGTCTGTACCCAGTTCTGGCTTCCCCCGAACGCTCCGTATCCCAGTTGAAAGAAAAAGAATTTTTGGCATTCTAAGTGACCTAAGCAGTCCTACTCCTTATCATGACACTCCACACAGCCAGCTTTCTGTTTCAACAGAAAAATCAAACAAGCCCAATGAGGCTAGTTCAGTTGGACTTACAATTGCCCTTGCCCCACCCCAGTGCCACGTTCTTCCCAAAGGCCCAACGCATGTATCATGTCAAACCCCTGAATGCAGCATGGATAAATATGTTCAAACGGACAGCGTCACGACATCCCCCTCATCACAAGCAGATTTTACAAAAAATTTGATTTTAAAAGAAAAGCTAACGGATGTGTTAATGCTAATTAGAGATTTGTTGTCAATTTATGAAAATGATTCAAGCAGTCAACTTACAAATTATTCCATCACAAACGAGGTAAATAACACCTTAGATTCGCATCATCAAAACAGTGCATTGTCCCCAAGCTCAATGAATATTAATGAAGGAAGCAGAGGATTAAGTTCATCAACTTTAGCCACTACGAGTGATATAAACTCAAGTTCAGAAACTGCACCTGACCCCAATATCACCTCTGTTCAGCCTAATTATAATCCTGACCTTGAGAACTCAATCAGAGATGCCCGAATTTGTTTTGAAAGTACTGAAGTGATTCTGACTAATAAAAAGGACTTCTCTGCAAATAATCGCAAATGTGCTAATATAATTTTGGCAGGTATTTGCAAATTAGGTGATAAATGTCATTTGGACATGATCGTGCTCTAAGCAAGCTGAAGGAAAAAAGTATTCCTGATAATAGTGTTATAAAAAAATTGTAAGTTTTTTAAACAAGGAAATTGTAAATTAGGTCCAAAGTGCCCCTATAATCATGGATTTATTACCCATAACTTCAAAAAACAAAATGAAGCTAGTCCAAGAGCTTGTTCTTGATTTTTATATAGCAAGTGCGACCAAAAGAAGTGCTTGTTTTTGCACTTATGTCGTGTTTACCTCACTTGCAAGTGTACTAAAACAAAGTGTAATTTTGACCACGTTCCTTTATGTAAGTTAGCATCAAGTGGGCTTTGTTTCGGATGTGATAGCCTACATATTTATGTCCCCCCTTCCTTTTTACGAAATGAATCGAGCTGCAAGCAAAAAACAAGTGCACTAACTTGGGCAGTCCCAGCTGTTACCAGTCAAGGATTCAACACTGGAAAGCCCCTTTTTTTTAGGCAGCACTACGGACCCCCTGCTTCCCTCATTACTAACCCCTCATTACCTACCTCCCTATCCTTTACAAAGCAACATGCCCCAGGCATCCTCTACTCGAAACGCCCCTCCAACCCGAAATTTTACTCACGACCAGTTAAATCATCATCACAGATGTTACTGCACCAAAACCCTCCCACAATCCCCTCTTACTCATATCCCTCCCAGTCACAAGCCCCCTTGCATACCCTACCCGCTCCATGTGCCCAAGATGCTGTTGACTGGTTCTGGCCTCCATCCGTCATTTGCCAAAGCATATCCAACCTCCCTCCTCCTGGAACGTTCCCACCCCACTTCCATTTCCCAGCACCTTCTTACCTTCCCATCTCCCCCTTTCCTCCCTACCAAAAATCCTCCCGATTCAACTACTTCTTACCCTATATCCACGAAACCCCGCCTCCGACCCATTCGTTATACCCCGCGTGCCCACCCTACCAGTGTGAGTCAGGTCTGAGTCCTTTTGCATTTAATAATTGTCTTGTATTAAATACTAATTGTTCGCACTTCCCGACAACTGAAAACAAGTCGCACCTTCCTCATCATGCTTCGTCTGTATCCTCGCCCTTCCTTCCACCTCCAAATCCCCAAGGTAAATCATTCTCTTACCCTACTTCTCCGCAGCATCATAATATTAAATTGAAACCCCACCCAGGAAATTCTCAAACACACCAAGTATCCCTGTCGAGACTCCCCAATCGGTTTGTTTTTCCTAAACTTTTAGTTACTAATGCTGAAAGTCTTAATTTTGAAAAGCTTACCGAACTCGAGGTGCTTTCAGAATCAAATCTAATCGATATTATAGTTATTACGGAAGTACAGTCCCATGACCCAGGGTCTCTGCGCCTGACAAATTATACGGAGTTTATTAAACTCCTTTAGACCACCCACTTGGAAAAAAAGGTGGCGGTGTTTTGTTCTTTACTAAGAGTAACCTTTACCCAAAGCTTATTCGAGTCCCTAGTATATCTGAGTATAATGAAATCCTCTGGCTAAGTATTAGACCAAAAGTTCTTCCGCGTCCATTTAATATTATTGCAATAGCTGTTTTCTATTACTCCCCAAATCAAAATTTCGAGTCAAAACGTAAATTCATCCAGCAATTGCAGACAAGTGCTTATTTTGTTATTTATAAATACCCCATTGTTGGTATTTTTTTTGTTGGCTATGAAAATTACATTAAATTGTATTCATTTTGCTCCTAAATTAAAGTAAAGAAATTATTTAGAATACCCACAACTCGGGGAAACACCTCCCTTGATGTTATTTTAACTAATATGTATAATTTTTACAGCCCTTCCACAGCTTTGCCTCCATTAGGTGGGAGTTATCATCTTTTAATTCTTTTATCCCCCACCCCAAATTTTAAGCGTTATTTCTCAATAACTCATTACAGTTATTGCCCTCTTCAAAATTCTGGTCTTCCTTCTTTTCGTATGTGGCTGAATACTAAAGATTTGTCCGATGTTTATAGTTTAAAAAATCTTGATGAGAAAATGACTTTGTTCCACAAAAAGCTAATCGACAAATATCAAATTTGTTTCCCTGAAAAAATTTTTAAAAAGTGCTCCAGTGATAAACCCTTTATTAACCAAACTATAAAAACACTAATTAGAACCAAACTGAAGCTTTTTAAAAATTGTAAACAAGATGAAGCCAATAAACAAAGAAAATCAATTAAAAGAGAAATTCGCAAATTGGCACGATCGTACTACAAAAATAAGGTCGAAGTATTGTTCACTAATAAACCAAAAAACTGGTATTCTGAGGTTAAAAAGCTATGTGGCAGGAGGTTTGAACGGCTTAACTTCAATCTACCCGAGTCCCCTGATATTACTGCCCATAATTTCAATAAATTCCTCGCTTCCATTGTCCAGAGCCTTCCACCACTGTCCGACCAATTACCATCAGGAGCTTTTGCCCCTTCTTTACCCACTGTTTCCCCGTCTGAGATAGAAAGAAGAATTCAAAAACTAAGAAAGACAAGTATTTGTCCTTTGGATATCCCCTTTCCTCTTATTAGTGCCTTCGGTGATTTCTTGCCTAAGCCCTTGTCTTTCCTGTTTAACAAAATTACCGAGTTTGGGCAAATTCCTACAATTTGGAAACAGGGTTTCATAACCCCTTTGAAAAAGAAAAACGGAAAGCCTGGTTTTGAAGGCGTTCGGCCAATAACTGTTACTCGTATTTTTTCGAAGCTTTATGAAGGATTACTTGCAGATTGGCTAAAGGAAAAAATCCTACCTCTTACTGACTTGAAACAATTTGGGAACCTAAAATCCACCTCTACTTCTCATTACCTCGTTTCTCTTATTGATCACATGGGAAAACCCTTGAAAAGCCTATTTCCTGACTAAATTTAATTTCCATTGACCATCAGAAAGCATTCGACCTTGTTAACCACAGTATTTTAATTGAGAAACTTGTCAACGAGTTCAATATTGATCCCTTACTGGTGAAATTAGTTGCCTCCTTCTTAACAAATAGATCGCAAGTTGTCAAATACCAAACCATCATTCAAATCCTCTCCCTGTCCACAACGGCATACCCCAAGGTACTCTTCTAGGTCCCCTCCTTTTTTCAGTAATGATCAACAGCCTCGCAAAGGAATTTCCTGACCGATGGAAATTTGTTGATGACCTAACGGTTGTTTAAACTTGCTTCATAAATTTAATAAGTGACCCTATGAGTATCCTAAATGAAATTGTAGACGTAGCATTGGAATTATACGTGACATTAAACGCCTCTAAGTCCATGATAATGCCCATTTGTTTCCTCAAATCCTCGCCCTATTTTCTTAATCCTATCCCTCCTGAAATTTCTGTGGCCTCATTTAAACTACTTGGCGTCACAATTTCTTAAAATTTAAAGTGGGATATCCACGTTAAAGACATCATCCATAGAGCTAATGTGTCTATCGCCCTCCTTAAGCTCCTAAATAAATTCAATGTCCCCCCTTCCCACTCCTTACGAATTTACACGTCTTTTGTCCGCCCGCATCTAGAATATGCTTGTCCAGTTTGGCGCCCTGGTATCTCCCGCGAAGAATCGGAAAAAACCGAATCAATTCAAAAAAGGGCCCTGCGAATAATTTTCAAAGAAGGCAAGGTGCCATACTCTCTGCTCCTAAAAAAGCTAGTCTGAAAACCCTGGAGCAAAGGAGGATTTCGTTGTGCCTCCGTTTTGCAAAAAATGCCATAACAAACCCTCGGACGGCAAGTATTTTCCCCAAACGTCACTCCCCATCCAAATTACGGCCGCCTCGAGCTGTTTCTGAGCCCATCCCTGCTTTGTCCCCCATTCGCTGCGTTACTTCTAGATACGAAAGAAAATTTATCCCCTTCATTACAGAAAAAATAAATAAAATGTCTCAATAGTTTCTTCCCCCTCCCCTCTTTTTTTTATTAGCTGATGGTACTGCCCAGGTTCTTGCACTCATTTGCTTGCCCCCCCTTTTTTTTCTTTTTTTTTTGACCAGTTTTTATTGTTTTTAACTATTTTATTGATTTACTGTAGTTGAATTATTGACATTTTCTTAGTATCCCTTTTAATTTAAATGCATTTATGTCTCGCTCTAAGTTTAGTTTGACCAGTTTTTAATGCATTTATGTCTCGCTCTAAGTTTATGTTTGACCAGTTTTTATCTTTTTAATTGACTTTTTACAGTTTTAATTATTGACTTTTAAATGATTGTTCATTATGGTTTTCTCTATTTTGTTGTTGTTCTTTGCATTTTTAGTGTAACCATTTGTGTTGTCAACTCCAAAGTCCGAATTCGGCCCGTTGTGGGCTTGTGATAGCGATTTTTTTGAAATAAATATCTTATCCTATCCTATCGAAGTAAAGAACGATGTGGGCACAATGTGTTGTTTTTTGGTTCTCGATACCCGGGCACTTCGTATCGAAGGAGTTGTCGTAGAAACTTCGAAAAGGGCTCATTCGATTGGAAATTGGAGTGGCTAGTGTACTTTTTGATAGTCGAAAGTGATTGGAGGGCAACTAGCCCCCCCCCCCATGCCCATCATTCCCCAAAACATATCCAATCAAAAATTTGATATATCCATTTTTTTTAGCGTAGTTGTTTTCCAGATAGAAAATATGTGTTTGAGGATGACACTTCACTCTAACCACCCGGGCACGGATTTTAAGTTATGCCCTGGGGGCATATAAGGTTTTTATAGAAGGCGTTGTCGTAGAAACTACAAAACAGGCTCATTCGATTGGAAATTCAAAGGGTTAGCGCCCTTTTTAATAGTCCAAAGTGATTGGAGGGCAACTAGCCCCCCCCCCCACGACCATCAGTACCCCAAATACATCCAATCAAAATTTTGAGATGGCCATTTTGTCCAGCGTAGTTGATTTCCAGATAGAAAATATGTTTTTGAGGAGGACACTCCCCCACAACCCTCAGGGCAAGGGTTTTAAATTATTTCCTGGGGGCATATAAGGTTTTTATAGAAGGCGTTGTCGTAGAAACTTCGAAAAGGGCTAATTCTATTAAAAGTTTTTAATTAAAAAGTTTAAAAAGTTAAAAGTTTTAGTGTTGTGACGTTATAAGTATTTTTAATTTTATAACTTTAATAAATCAAATATTATTAACATTTTGATTACTAAATATCAGTATATGTATATTAAACTGACAGTGCACATTCATTTGTATTTTTTCAGTAAAGTGTAAATTTTATTCTGGCCTTGGGAAGGCATAAGGGTTTTGAAACTAACTTATGTTAACTTCTGCTCATTTTGTGTTTGACTTGGTCATTTATTGTAATTTCTTTTCGTTTTGGGTTTTATTTATTTATCGATGCTGATTTGTGGTACTTTCACGCTTGGTAGATTATTTTATTTTATTTTTGCTAATTTTTTGTTTAATGGAGTTCTTTGCTTTTCTTTGAAAAACTTATTTTGTGGAAAAAGATTCTTTAATTAATTGACAAAAGAGAACCAACTTTGAAGCCCAAAGAACCAAATAAAACTGCTTGCCCAAATGGAATCACTTTTAATAAACAAATAGAGACAAATGAGAAGCAACGACAATTTGGAACTAAGACTTTAAGGCTTTGCAGATTTTTTATTTTTCCAAAGAGAACCAACTTTGAAGCCCAAATGGAACCAAATAACTGTTTGCCCAAATGGAACCAAATAAAACTGTTTACCAAAATGGAACCAAATTTAATAAACAAATAGAGACAAATGAGAAGCAAAACATTTTGGAACTAAGACTATAAAGTTTTTTTTCCCAAAGAGAACCAACTTTGAAGCCAAAATTAAACCAAATAAAACTGTTTGCCCAAATGGAACCAAATTTAATAAACAAATAAAGACAAATGAGAGGCAAAAACACTTTGGAACTAAGACTTTAAGGCTTATCAGGCTTTTTTCCCAAAACAGAACCAACTTTGAAGACCAAATGGAACAAAATAAAACTGTTAGCGCAAATGAAACCAAATTCAGTGAAAAAATAGAAACAATGACAAGCAAAGACATTTTGGAACTAGGGCTTTGCAGGCTTTTTTCCCCATAGAGAACCAACTTTGAAGCCCAAATGGAGCCAAATAAAACTGCTAGCCCAAATGGAACCAATTTTAATAAACAAATAGAGACAAATGAGAAGCAAAGACAATTTGGAACTAAGACTTTAAGGCTTTGCACATTTTTTTCCGAAGAGAACCAACTTTGAAACCCAAATGGAACCAAATAAGACTGTTTGCCCAAATGGGACCAAATTTAATAAACAAATAGAGACGAATGAAAAGCAACAACATTTTGGAACTAAGACTCTAAGGCTTTTTTTCCCGAAGAGAACCAACTTTGAAGCCCAAATGCAGCCAAATAAGACTGTTTGCCCAAATGGAACCAAATAAAACTGTTCGCCAAAATGGAACCAAATTTAATATACAAACAGAGACAAATGAGAAGCAAAACATTTTGGAACTAAGACTTTAAGGCTTTTTTTCCCAAAGAGAACCAACTTTGAAGCCCAAATGGAACCAAATAAAACTGTTTGCTCAAATAGAACCAAATTTAATAAACAAATAAAGACAAATGAGAAGCAAAAACACTTTGGAACTAAGACTTTAAGGCTTATCAGGTTTTTTTTCCCAAAGAGAACCAATTTTGAAGACCAAATGGAACCAAATAAAACTGTTAGCGCAAATGAAACCAAATTCAATGAAAAATAGAGACAAATGACAAGTAAAGACATTTTGGAACTAAGGCTTTGCAGGCTTTTTTCCCCATAGAGAACCAACTTTGAAGCCCCAATGGAACCAAATAAAACTGTTTTTTCCAAATAGAACCAATTTTAATAAACAAATAAAAACAAATGAGAAGCAAAAACATTTTGGAACTAAGACTTTAAGGCTTATCAGGTTTTTTTCCCCAAAGATAACCAACTTTGAAGCCCAAATGGAACCAAATAAAACTGTTTGCCCAATTGGAACCAAATTTAATAAACAAATAAAGACAACTGAGAAGCAAAAACATTTTTGAATTAAGTCTTTAATGGATTTTTTTCCTGATGATAACCAACTTCGAAGCCCAAATGGAACCAAATAAAACTGTTTGCCCAATTGGACCAAAATTTAAGAAACAAATAAACACAAAAGAGAAGCAAAATCATTTTGGAACTAAGACTTTAAAGCTTTTTTCCCCGAAGAGAACCAACTTCGAAAGCCAAATGGAACCAAATAAAACTATTTGCCCAATTGGAACCAAATTTAATAAACAAATAAACACAAATGAGAAGCAAAAACATTTTGGAACTAAGACTTTAAGGCTTTTTTTCCTGAAGAGAACCAACTTCGATGCCCAAATGGAACCAAATAAAACTGTTTGCCCAATTCGAACCAAATTTAATAAACAAATAAACACAAATGAGAAGCAAAAACATTTTGGAATTAAGACTTTAATGGATTTTTTTCCTGAAGAGACCCAACATTGAATCCCAAATGGAACCAAATAAAACTGTTTGCCCAATTGGAACCAAATGTAATAAACAAATAAACACAAATGAGAAGCAAAAACATTTTGGAACTAACACTTTAAAGCTTTTTTCCCCGAAGAGAACCAACTTCGAAAGCCAAATGGAACCAAATAAAACTATTTGCCCAATTGGAACCAAATTTAATAAACAAATAAACACAAATGAGAAGCAAAAACATTTTGGAACTAAGACTTTAAGGCTTTTTTTCCTGAAGAGAACCAACTTCGATGCCCAAATGGAACCAAATAAAGCTGTTTGCCCAATTGGAACCAAATTTAATAAACAAATAAAGACAAATGAGAAGCAAAAACATTTTGGAACTAAGACTTTAAAGCTTTTTTTCCTGAAGAGAACCAACTTCGATGCCCAAATGGAACCAAATAAATCTGTTTGCCCAATTGGAACCAAATTTAATAAACAAATAAAGACAAATGAGAAGCAAAAACATTTTGGAACTAAGACTTTAAGGCTTTTTTTCCTGAAGAGAACCAACTTCGATGCCCAAATGGAACCAAATAAAGCTGTTTGCCCAATTGGAACCAAATTTAATAAACAAATAAACACAAATGAGAAGCAAAAACATTTTGGAACTAAAACTTTAAAGATTTTTCCCCAGAAGAGAACCAACTTCGACAGCCAAATTGAACAAAATAAAACTATTTGCCCAATTGGAACCAAATTTAATAAACAAATAAACACAAATGAGAAGCAAAAACATTTTGGAACTAACACTTTAATGCTTTTTCCCCAGAAGAGAACCAACTTCGAAAGCCAAATGGAACCAAATAAAACTGTTTGCCCAATTGGAACCAAATTTAATAAACAAATAAACACAAATGAGAAGCAAAAACATTTTTGAAATAACACTTTAAAGCTTTTTTCCCCGAAGAGAACCAACTTCGAAAGCCAAATGGAACAAAATAAAACTATTTGACCAATTGGAACCAAATTTAATAAACAAATAAACACAAATGAGAAGCAAAAACATTTTGGAACTAAGACTTTAAGGCTTTTTTTCCTGAAGAGAACCAACTTCGATGCCCAAATGGAACCAAATAAAGCTGTTTGCCCAATTCGAACCAAATTTAATAAACAAATAAAGACAAATGAGAAGCAAAAACATTTTGGAACTAAGACTTTAAGGCTTTTTTTCCTGAAGAGAACCAACTTCGATGCCCAAATGGAACCAAATAAAGCTGTTTGCCCACTTGGAACCAAATTTAATAAAAAAATAAACACAAATGAGAAGCAAAAACATTTTGGAACTAACACTTTAAAGCTTTTTTCCCCGAAGAGAACCAACTTCGAAAGCCAAATGGAACCAAATAAAACTATTTGCCCAATTGGAACCAAATTTAATAAACAAATAAACACAAATGAGAAGCAAAAACATTTTGGAACTAACACTTTAAAGCTTTTTTCCCCGAAGAGAACCAACTTCGAAAGCCAAATGGAACCAAATAAAACTATTTGCCCAATTGGAACCAAATTTAATAAACAAATAAACACAAATGAGAAGCAAAAACATTTTGGAACTAAGACTTTAAGGCTTTTTTTCCTGAAGAGAACCAACTTCGATGCCCAAATGGAACCAAATAAAGCTGTTTGCCCAATTCGAACCAAATTTAATAAACAAATAAAGACAAATGAGAAGCAAAAACATTTTGGAACTAAGACTTTAAGGCTTTTTTTCCTGAAGAGAACCAACTTCGATGCCCAAATGGAACCAAATAAAGCTGTTTGCACAATTGGAACCAAATGTAATAAACAAATAAAGACAAATGAGAAGCAAAACCATTTTGGAACTAAGACTTTAAGGCTTTTTTTCCTGAAGAGAACCAACTTCGATGCCCAAATGGAACCAAATAAAGCTGTTTGCCCAATTGGAACCAAATGTAATAAACAAATAAAGACAAATGAGAAGCAAAACATTTTGGAATTAAGACTTTAAGGGATTTTTTTCCTGATGAGAACCAACTTCGAAGCCCAAATGGAACCAAATAAAACTGTTTGCCCAATTGGAACAAAATGTAATAAACAAATAAAGACAACTGAGAATCAAAAACATTTTGGAAATAACACTTTAATGCTTTTTTCCCCGAAGAGAACCAACTTCGAAAGCCAAATGGAACCAAATAAAACTGTTTGCCCAATTGGAACCAAATTTAATAAACAAATAAAGACAAATGAGAAGCAAAAACATTTTGGAATTAAGACTTTAAGGCTTTTTTTCCTGATGAGAACCAACTTCGATGCCCAAATGGAACCAAATAAAGCTGTTTGCCCAATTGGAACCAAATGTAATAAACAAATAAAGACAAATGAGAAGCAAAAACATTTTGGAACTAAGACTTTAAGGCTTTGCAGGGTTTTTTCCCAAAGAGAACCAAATTTGAAGCCCAAATGGAACCAAATAAAACTATTTGCCCAATTGGAACCAAATTTAATAAACAAATAAAGACAAATGAGAAGCAAAAACATTTTGGAACTAAGACTTTGAGGCTTTTTTCCTGAAGATAACCAACTTCGAAGCCCAATTGGAACCAAATAAAACTGTTTGCCCAATTGGAACCAAATTTAATAAACAAATAAAGACAAATGAGAAGCAAAAACATTTTGGAACTAAGACTGTAAGGCTTTTTTTCCTGAAGAGAACCAACTTCGAAGCCCAAATGGAACCAAATAAAACTTTTTGCCCAATTAGAACAAACTTTAATAAACAAATAAAGACAAATGAGAAGCAAAAACATTTGGAACTAAAACTTTAAGTCTTTTTTTCCTGAAGAGAATCAACTTCGAAGCCCAAATGGAACCAAATAAAACTATTTGCCCAATTGGAACCAAATTTAATACACAAATAAAGACAAATGAGAAGCAAAAACGTTTTGGAACTAAGACTTTAAGACTTTTTTTCCTGAAGAGAACCAACTTCGAAGCCCAAATGGAACCAAATTTAATAAACAAATAAAGACAAATGAGAAGCAAAAACATTTTGGAACTAAGACTTTAACGATAAAATAAAAGTCCAAAATAGGGATATGACGGTCACTGTATATGTGACCGAAATATCTGGTATTTTTTGTGAAATTTATTATACACTGTCTATTAAAAAGGATTTTATCCCTATTTTGGACTTTTATTTTATCGTCATGGAAAGGCAGTGTGGTCTCTGAAATTATCTAAGACTTTAAGGCTTTTTTTTCCTGAAGAGAACCAACTTCGAAGCCCAAATGGAACCAAATAAAATTGTTTGCCCAATTGGAACCAAATTTAATAAACAAATAAAGACAAATAAGAAACAAAGAAATTTTGGAACTAAGACTTTAAGGCTTTACAGGCTTTTTTGACAAAAGAGAACCAACTTTAAAGCTTAAATGGAACCAAATAAGAACATATTGACACTGGGACTTTTAAGCTCTGAGAACTTTTTTTTTGCCAAATAGAACAAAATAAGAATTGAAGAGATTTCGGAATTAAGACTATAAAATATTACAGACATTTGCAACTAAGATCAAAATCATCAAAATCAAAATGGTCTTGTACAAATTAGTAAACAAGTATTCTGAATCAATCCAGTATTCACAGCCAAAGAGCTATTGTTTGAGCTCTTAGAGCGCAACCTCACAATTTAGAGTCTAAACTCTAAGCGATATCATGTTTTCTGGAGAATTTCATCTCGTAAGATCTAGAAGGAGCTCCTTGTATTTTAACTTCTTGAATAAAAAGTCTAGGGATTAGACGATTTTAATCTTAAATTCAAAATTTTTACTAAGAACTTCTTCTTAACTAACCAACATCAACACCATCATGTCAAATAACACGTTTTGTTTTTAAAACTCTTTATTCCAGCCACAAAAAAACCTAAAAAAGTGTCAAACAGAACCTAAAAAAATTTCGCAGAATAAAAGACATATTTCTAAAAGAAATGGCAGTTACAAAAAATAGTTTTTCATTTAAAGCCCAAAAGCACCAAATAAGCAATTTTCGAAAATCTTTTTGTAATTGATATTTTAAATCACAGTTGTTAAAATCAAATTGGTCTGGTAAAAAGAAAAAAAAAACGAAGTAACGCATATTCAAAAGCAGTGAGTAAAATTACAAATTATAAGAATGTTCATGTGAATTTTCAGAGCAAAATATTTGAATCTACAATTGACATTTTCTATACCAGGACCAGGTTAATATTTCATCTGCTTTTTAGTTTTAGGTTAATTTTATAGCAAGAATGTAATTTATAAATCGACCGATCATAACAAATTTCTGACACCAAAAATTTTTTTTTTCATTTTATGCAGTAATTTTAATTTTAGAGTATATTTTCGCGACGATTTGTGTCAACCAAACACTTTGAGAGTCAAACCTGAAAAAAAAGAACTTGGTCCAATTGACTTCAGCTAAATTCATGGAATTATACTGAAATTACTAAGCTTAAAAAAAGTTCCATTATTTTACAAAAAGATCTTCGGAATTAGAAAAAATTACGACACATTCATCACAAATTTAAAATATCTAACAACGTATCATTAAAAGCTTCTTTTTTGAAAAGTACTCATCGAATCGAATTATGGCATACCTAGAATAAAAAGAAGAGAAGACAAATTACATTGATTAATTACAGTAATTATTATTTTGATTAATTTTATATTAACTAATTTAACTAAAAAATTTTTATATAAATTCTATTATATAATTTATTATATATACACACACACACACATATATATATATATATATATATATATATATATATATATATATATATATATATATATATATATAGTATGTCATAAGAAATACTTTGCCAGTTACAGCACTGGCATGCGGCAGGCGCAATCTCAACCTTTCCAACGAATATTCCAACCTTTCCGTTCACGAATATTCCTTTAAAAGGCCAATTCAAAAAAAAAAAAAAATTAATTAAAACATATCGGAGAACAGAAACATTTCCAAAAAAATTACAATTACAAAAATAGTCATTAATATAAATCTCAAACACAATCAAATAAAAATTTTTGCCCAAATGAAACCAAATAAGAATTGGGCAGACAATATTGAACTAAGACTTTTAAACTTTGCAGACTTTTTCGGTCAAATATAACCAAATTTAAAACTTAAATAGGACCAACTAAGAACTGACGACATCTTATAACTATGACTTTTAAGTTTTGCTTACTTTTTGGCCAAAGTAAACAAATTTAAAGCCCAAATAGGACCAAATGAAATTGTTTGTGAAATGGAACCAAATTTAATACCTAAATAGAGGCAAAAGAGAAGCGAAGACATTTGGGAATTAAGACTTTAAGGCTTTCATAGGCAGTGCGCTAGCGCTGCCTTTGAGTTCTTTGTCAGAGTTCAACCTGTCAACACCTCTCTAAGTTCAAAGCTACAGTGAATGTGACCTTTGTCCAAATGGCAAAACAAAAACAATACTGTCCAGAATGCAGACTACGAGTTACTTCTAACTCAATCAAATGTGCCAATTGTGACTCTTGGTTCCATGCAGGGGCCGAAAAGTGTGCCAGGATAGACATTACTAATTGGAGTAACTCCTGGATGTGCCTTGACTGCTCCACTAAATCCAAGGTAAACCTTACTTCTTCTCCGGGTCTTTCTGTACCCAGTTCTGGCTTCCCCCGAACGCCCCGTACCCCAGTTGAAAGAAAAAGAATTTTTGGCATCCTAAGTGACCTAAGCAGTCCTACTCCTTATCATGACACTCCACACAGCCAGCTTTCTGTTTCAACAGAAAAATCAAACAAGCCCCAGGAGGCTAGTTCAGTTGGTCTTACAATTGCCCTTGCCCCACCCCAGTGCCACGTTCTTCCCAAAGGCCCAACGCATGTATCATGCCAAACCACTGAATGCAGCATGGATAAATATGTTCAAACGGACAGCGTCACGACATCCCCCTCATCACAAGCAGATTTTGCAAAAAATTTGATTTTAAAAGAAAAGCTAACGGATGTGTTAATGCTAATTAGAGAGTTGTTGTTAATTTATGAAAATGATTCAAGCATTTAACTTACAAATTATTCCATCACAAACGAGGTAAATAACACCTTAGATTCTCATCATCAAAACAGTGCATTGTCCCCAAGCTCAATGAATATTAATGAATGAAGCAGAGGATTAAGTTCATCAACTTTCGCCACTACGAGTGATATAAACTCAAGTTCAGAAACTGCACCTGACCCCAATATCACCTCTGTTCAGCCTAATTATAATCCTGACCTTGAGAACTCAATCAGAGATGCCCGAATTTGTTTTGAAAGTACTGAAGTGATTCTGACTAATAAAAAGGACTTCTCTGCAAATAATCGCAAATGTGCTAATATAATTTTGGCAGGTATTTGCAAATTAGGTGATAAATGTCATTTGGACATGATCGTGCTCTAAGCAAGCTGAAGGAAAAAAGTATTCCTGATAATAGTGCTATAAAAAATTGTAAGTTTTTTAAACAAGGAAATTGTAAATTAGGTCCAAAGTGCCCCTATAATCATGGATCTATTACCCGTAACTTCAAAAAACAAAATGAAGCTAGTCCAAGAGTTTGTTCTCGATTTTTATATAGCAAGTGCGACCAAAAGAAGTGCTTGTTATTGCACTTATGTCGTTTTTACCTCACTGGCAAGTGTACTAAAACAAAGTTTAATTTTGACCACGTTCCTTTATGTAAGTTAGCATCAAGTGGGCTATGTTTAGGGTGTGATAGCCTGCATATTTATGTCCTCCCTTCCTTTTTACGAAATAAATCGAGCTGCAAACAAAAAACAAGTGCACGAACTTGGGCAGTCCCAGCTGTTACCAGTCAAGGATTCAACACTGGAAAGCCCCTTTTTTTAGGCAGCACTACGGACCCCCGTCCTCCCTCATTACCTACCTCCCTATCCATTACAAAGCAACATGCCCCAGGCATCCTCTACTCGAAACGCCCCTCCAACCCGAAATTTTACTCACGACCAGTTAAATCATCATCACAAATGTTACTGCACCAAAACACTCCAACACTCCCCTCTTACTCATATCCCTCCCAGTCACAAGTCCCCTTGCATACCCGACCCGCTCCATGTGCCCAAGATGCTGTTGACTGGTTCTGGCCTCCATCCATCATTTGCCAAAGCAAATCCAACCTCCCTCCTCCCAGAACGTTCCCACCCCACTTCCATTTCCCAGCACCTTCTTACCTTCCCATCTCCCCCTTTCCTCCCTACCAAAAATCCTCCCGATTCAACTACTTCTTACCCTATATCCACAAGACCCCGCCTCCGACCTATTCGTTATACCCCGCGTGCCCACCCTACCAGTGTGACTCAGGTCTGAGTCCTTTTGCATTTAATAATTGTCTTGTATTAAATACTAATTGTTCGCACTTCCCGACAACTGAAAACAAGTCGTACCTTCCTCATCATGCTTCGTCTGTATCCTCGCCCTTCCTTCCACCTCCAAATCCCCAAGGTAAATCATTCTCTTACCCTACTTCCCCGCAGCATCATAATATTAAATTGAAACCCCACCCAGGAAATTCTCAAACACACCAATTATTCCCGTCGAGATTCCCCAATCGGTTTGTTTTTCGTAAACTTTTAGTTAATAATGCTGAAAGTCTTAATTTTGAAAAGCTTACCGAACTCGAGTTGCTTTCAGAATCAAATCTAATCGATATTATAGCTATTACGGAAGTACAGTCCCATGACCCAGGGTCTCTGCGCCTGACAAATTATACGGAGTTTATTAAACTCCTTTAGACCACCCACTTGCAAAAAAAGGTGGCGGTGTTTTGTTCTTTACTAAGAATAACCTTTACCCAATGCTTATTCGAGTTCCTAGTTTATCCGAGTAGGATGGAATCCTCTGGCTAAGTATTAGACTAAAAGTTCTTCGTTATCCATTTAATATTATTGCAAGAGCTGTTTTCTGTTACTCCTCAAATCAAAATGTAGAGTCAAAACGTAAATTCATCCAGCAATTGCAGACAAGTGCTGATTTTGTTATTTCTAATTACACCGATGCTGGTCTATTTTTATTTGGAGATGCAAATGACCTTAAAATGGATTCTTTTTGCTCCTCACTTAAAGTAAAGAAATTATTTAGAATACCCACGAATCGAGGAAATAGCTCCCTTGTTGATATTTTAACTAATATGCATAATTTGTACAGCCCCCACTCAGCTTTGCCACAATTAGGTGGGAGCTATTATCCTTCGATTCTTTTACCCCCCTCCTCAAATTTTAAGCATTATTTCTCAATAGCTTATGGCAGTTATCGCCCTCTTGAAAATTCTGGTCTTCTTTCTTTTGGTATGTGGCTAAATACTGAAGATTGGTCCGATGTTTATAGTTTAAAAAATCTTGATGAGAAAATTGGTATGTTCCACAAAAATCTAATTGACATACATCAAACTTATTTTCCTGAAAAAAATATTTAAAAATGCTCCTGTGATAAATTCTTTATTAACCCGACTATAAAAACGTTAGTTAGAACCAAATTGAAGCTTTTCATAAATGGTAAACCAGATGAAGCGAATAAACTAAGAAAATCAATTAAAAGAGAAATTCGTAAATTGGTAAAATGGTACTACAAAAATAGGGTCGAAGAATTTTTCACCAATAAAATTGGTATTTTGAGGTTAAAAAGCTATGTGGCAGGAGACTTAACTTCAATCTACCTGAGTCCTCTGATATTACTGCCAATAATCTAAATAAATTCCTCGCTTCCATTGTCCAGAGCCTTTCAGCATTGTCCGACCAATTACCATGAGGAGCCCTTTCCCCTTCTTTACCCACTGTTTCCCCGTCTGAGATAGAAAGAAGAATTCAAAAACTAAGAAAGACAAGTATTTGTCCTTTGGATATCCCCTTTCCTCTTATTAGTGCCTTCGGCGATTTCTTGTCTAAGCCCTTGTCTTTCCTGTTTTAAAAAATTACCGAGTCTGGGCAAATGCCTACAATTTGAAAACTAGGTTTCATAACCCCATTGAAAAACAAAAACGGAAAGCGTGGTTTTGAAGGCGTCCGGCCTATAACTGTTACTTCTATTTTTTCGAAGTTTTACGAGGGATTACTTGCAGATTGGCTAAAGGAAAAAGTTCTACCACTCACTGACTTGAAACAATTTGGGAACCTAAAATCCACCTCTACTTCCCATTACATTGTTTATCTTTTTGATCAAATCGAGAAAACCCTTGAAAAGCCTATTTCCTGGCTAAATGTAATTTCTATTAACCATCAGAAACATTTAACCTTGTTAATCACAGTATTTTCAATGAGAAATTTGTCAACGAGTTCAATATTGATCCTTTACTGGTGAAATTAGTTGCCTCCTTCTTAACAAATAGATCGTAAGTTGTCAAATACCAAAACCATCATTCAAATCCTCTACCTGTCCACAACGGCATACCCCAGGGTACTCTTCTAGGTCCCCTCCTTTTTTCAGTAATGATCAACAACCTCGCAAAGGAATTTCGTGACCGATAGAAATTTGTTGATGACCTAACGGTTGTTGAAACTTGCTTCAGAAATTTAATAAGTGACCCTATGAGTATCCTCAATGAAATTGGAGACGAGGCCTTAGACTTAGACATGACAGTAAACGCCTCTAAGTCCATGATAATGTCCATTTGTTTCCTCAAATCCTCGCCCTATTTTCTTAATCCTATCCCTCTTAAAATTTCTGTGTCCTCATTTAAATTACTTGGCGTCACAATTTCGTCAAATTAAACGTGGGATATCCACGTTGAGGACATCATCCATAGAGCTAATGTGTCTATCGCCCTCCTTAAGCTCCTAAATAAATTCAATGTCCCCCCTTCCCACTCCTTACGAATTTACACGTCTTTTGTCCGCCCGCATCTAGAATATGCTTGTCCAGTTTGGCACCCTGGTATCTCTCGCGAAGAATCGGAAAAAATCGAATCAATTCAAAAAAGGGCCTTGCGAATAATTTTCAAAGAAGGCAAGGTGCCATACTCTCTGCTCCTAAAAAAAGCTAGTCTGAAAACCCTGGAGCAAAGGAGTATTTTGTTGTGCCTCCGTTTTGCAAAAAATGCCATAACAAACCCTCGGACGGCAGACATTTTCCCCAAACGTCCCTCTCCATCCAGATTACGGCAGCCTCGAGCTGTTTCTGAGCCCATCCCTGCTTTGTCCCCCATTCGCTGCGTTACTTCCAGATACGAGAGAATTTTTATCCCCTTCATTACAGAAAAAATAAATAAAATGTCTCAGTAGTTTCTTCCCCCCCCCCTCTTTTTTTTATTAGCTGATGGTACTGCCCAGGTTCTTGCACTCATTTGCTTACGCCCCCCCCCTTTTTTTTTTGACCAGTTTTTATTTTTTTTAACTCTTTTATTTATTTACTGTAGTTTAATTATTTACATTTTCTTAGTATCCCTTTTAATTTAAATGCATTTATGTCTCGCTCTGAGTTTAGTTTGACCAGTTTTTAATGCATTTATGTCTTGCTCTAAGTTTATGTTTGACCAGTTTTTATCTTTTTAATTTTTTAATTGACTTTTTAGAGTTTTAATTATTGACTTTTAAATGATTGTTCATTATGGTTTTCTCTATTTTGTTGTTGTTCTTTGCATTTTTAGTGTAACCATTTATGCTGTCGACTCCAAAGTCCGAATTCGGCCCTTTGTGGGCTTGTGATAGCGATTTTTTTGAAATAAATATCTTATCCTATCCTATCGAAGTAAAGAACGATGTGGGCACAATGTGTTGTTTTTTGGTTCTCCATACCCGGGCACTTCGTATCGAAGGAGTTGTTGTAGAAACTTCGAAAAGGGCTCATTCGATTGAAAATGGAAGTGGCTAGTGCCCTTTTTAATAGTCGAAAGTGATTGGAGGGCAACTAGCCCCCCCCCACGCCCATCATTCCCCAAAAAACATCCAATCAAAATTTTGAGATAGCCATTTTGTTCGGCGTAGTTGGTTTCTACATAGAAAATGTTTGAGCAGGAAACTCCCCCACAACCCTCAGGGCAAGGATTGTAAGTTATGCCCTGGGGGCATATAAGGTTTTTATAGAAGGCGTTGTCGTAGAAACTACAAAACAGGCTCATTCGATTGGAAATTCAAAGGGCTAGCGCCCTTTTTAATAGTCGAAAGTGATTGGAGGAAAACTAGCCCCCCCCCCCCCCCACGACCATCAGTCCCCCAAACACATCCAATCAAAATTTTGAGATGGCCATTTTGTTCAGTGCAGTTGATTTCCAAATAGAAAATATGTTTTTGAGGAGTTTTGATATGTTTTTGACACTCCCCCACAACCCTCAGGGCAAGGGTTTTAAATTATTCCCTGAGGGCATATAAGGTTTTTATAGAAGGCGTTGTCGTAGAAACTTCAGAAAAGGCTCATTCAGTTGGAAATTCAAAGGGCTAGTGCCCTTTTTAATAGCTGAAAGTGATTGGAGGGCAACTAGCCTCCCCCCCACGCCCATCATTCCCCAATAAACATCCAATCAAAATTTTGAGATAGCCAATTTGTTCAGCGTAGTTGCTCTCCAGATAGAAAATATGTTTTTGAGGAGGACACTCCCCCAGAACCCTCAGGGCAAGGGTTTTAAGTTATGCCCTGGGGGCATATAAGGTTTTTTATAGAAGGCGTTGTCGTAGAAACTTCGAAAAGGGCTAATTCGATTAAAAGTTTTTAATTAAAAAGTTTAAAAAGTTAAAAGTTTTAGTGTTGTGACGTTATAAATATTTTTAATTTTATAACTTTAATAAATCAAATATTATTAACATTTTGATTACTAAATATCAGTATGTGTATATTAAACTGACAATGCACATTCATTTGTATATTTTCAGTAAAGTGTAAATTTTGTTCTGGCCTTGGGAAGGCATAGGGGTTTTGCACCCAACTTATGTTAATTTCTGCTCGTTTTGAGTTTGACTTGGTTATTTATTGTAATTTCTTTTCATTTTGGGTTTTATTTATTTATTGATGCTATTTGTGGTATTTTTATGCTTGGTAGATTATTTGATTTTATTTTTGCTCATTTTTTGTTTAATGGAGTTTTCTTTGAAAAACTTATTTTGTGGAAAAAGTTTCTTTAATTAATTGACAAAAGAGAACCAACTTTGAAGCCCAAATGGAACCAAATAAAACTGCTTGCCCAAATGGAATCACTTTTAATAAACAAATAGAGACAAATGAGAAGCAACGACAATTTGGAACTAAGACTTTAAGGCTTTGCAGATTTTTTATTTTTCCAAAGAGAACCAACTTTGAAGCCCAAATGGAACCAAATAACTGTTTGCCCAAATGGAACCAAATAAAACTGTTTACCAAAATGGAACCAAATTTAATAAACAAATAGAGACAAATGAGAAGCAAAACATTTTGGAACTAAGACTATAAAGCTTTTTTTCCCAAAGAGAACCAAGTTTGAAGCCAAAATTAAACCAAATAAAACTGTTTGCCCAAATGGAACCAAATTTAATAAACAAATAAAGACAAATGAGAAGCAAAAACACTTTGGAACTAAGACTTTAAGGCTTATCAGGCTTTTTTCCCAAAAGAGAACCAACTTTGAAGACCAAATGGAACAAAATAAAACTGTTAGCGCAAATGAAACCAAATTCAGTGAAAAAATAGAGACAATGACAAGCAAAGACATTTTAGAACTAGGGCTTTGCAGGCTTTTTTCCCCATAGAGAACCAACTTTGAAGCCCAAATGGAGCCAAATAAAACTGCTAGCCCAAATGGAACCAATTTTAATAAACAAATAGAGACAAATGAGAAGCAAAGACAATTTGGAACTAAGACTTTAAGGCTTTGCACATTTTTTTCCGAAGAGAACCAACTTTGAAACCCAAATGGAACCAAATAAGACTGTTTGCCCAAATGGTACAAAAAAAACTGTTTTCCCAAATGGGACCAAATTTAATAAACAAATAGAGACGAATGAAAAGCAAAAACATTTTGGAACTAAGACTCTAAGGCTTTTTTTCCCGAAGAGAACCAACTTTGAAGCCCAAATGCAGCCAAATAAGACTGTTTGCCCAAATGGAACCAAATAAAACTGTTTGCCAAAATGGAACCAAATTTAATATACAAACAGAGACAAATGAGAAGCAAAGCATTTTGGAACTAAGACTTTAAGGCTTTTTTTTCCCAAAGAGAACCAACTTTGAAGCCCAAATGGAACCAAATAAAACTGTTTGCCCAAATGGAACCAAATTTAATAAACAAATAAAGACAAATGAGAAGCAAAAACACTTTGGAACTAAGACTTTAAGGCTTATCAAACTTTTTTTCCCAAAGAGAACCAATTTTGAAGACCAAATGGAACCAAATAAAACTGTTAGCGCAAATGAAACCAAATTCAATGAAAAATAGAGACAAATGACAAGTAAAGACATTTTGGAACTAAGGCTTTGCAGGCTTTTTTCCCCATAGAGAACCAACTTTGAAGCCCCAATGGAACAAAATAAAACTGTTTTTTCCAAATAGAACCAATTTTAATAAACAAATAAAAACAAATGAGAAGCAAAAACATTTTGGAACTAATACTTTAAGGCTTATCAGGCTTTTTTCCCCAAAGATAACCAACTTTGAAGCCCAAATGGAACCAAATAAAACTGTTTGCCCAATTGGAACCAAATTTAATAAACAAATAAAGACAAATGAGAAGCAAAAACATTTTGGAATTAAGACTTTAAGGGATTTTTTTCCTGATGAGAACCAACTTCGAAGCCCAAATGGAACCAAATAAAACTGTTTGCCCAATTGGAACCAAATGTAATAAACAAATAAAGACAAATGAGAAGCAAAACATTTTGGAATTAAGACTTTAAGGCTTTGCAGGCTTTTTTTTCCCAAAGAGAACCAACTTTGAAGCCCAAATGGAACCAAATAAAACTGTTTGCCCAATTGGAACCAAATTTAATAAACAAATAAAGACAAATGAGAAGGAAAAACATTTTGGAACTAACACTTTAAAGCTTTTTTCCCCGAAGAGAACCAACTTCGAAAGCCAAATGGAACCAAATAAAACTATTTGCCCAATTGGAACCAAATTTAATAAAAAAATAAACACAAATGAGAAGCAAAAACATTTTGGAACTAACACTTTAAAGCTTTTTTCCCCGAAGAGAACCAACTTCGAAAGCCAAATGGAACCAAATAAAACTATTTGCCCAATTGGAACCAAATTTAATAAACAAATAAACACAAATGAGAAGCAAAAACATTTTGGAACTAACACTTTAAAGCTTTTTTCCCCGAAGAGAACCAACTTCGAAAGCCAAATGGAACCAAATAAAACTATTTGCCCAATTGGAACCAAATTTAATAAACAAATAAAGACAAATGAGAAGCAAAAACATTTTGGAACTAAGACTTTAAGTCTTTTTTTCCTGAAGAGAACCAACTTCGATGCCCAAATGGTACCAAATAAAGCTGTTTGCCCAATTGGAACCAAATTTAATAAACAAATAAAGACAAATGAGAAGCAAAAACATTTTGGAACTAAGACTTTAAGGCTTTGCAGGGTTTTTTCCCAAAGAGAACCAAATTTGAAGCCCAAATGGAACCAAATAAAACTATTTGCCCAATTGGAACCAAATTTAATAAACAAATAAAGACAAATGAGAAGCAAAAACATTTTGGAACTAAGACTTTAAGACTTTTTTTCCTGAAGAGAACCAACTTCGAAAGCCAAATGGAACCAAATAAAACTGTTTGCCCGATTGGAACCAAATTTAATAAACAAATAAAGACAAATGAGAAGCAAAAACATTTTGGAACTAAGACTTTAAGGCTTTTTTTCCTGAAGAGAACCAACTTCGATGCCCAAATGGTACCAAATAAAGCTGTTTGCCCAATTGGAACCAAATTTAATAAACAAATAAAGACAAATGAGAAGCAAAAACATTTTGGAACTAAGACTTTAAGGCTTTGCAGGCTTTTTTCCCAAAGAGAACCAAATTTGAAGCCCAAATGGAACCAAATAAAACTATTTGCCCAATTGGAACCAAATTTAATAAACAAATAAAGACAAATGAGAAGCAAAAACATTTTGGAACTAAGACTTTGAGGCTTTTTTTCCTGAAGAGAACCAACTTCGATGCCCAAATGGTACCAAATAAAGCTGTTTGCCCAATTGGAACCAAATTTAATAAACAAATAAAGACAAATGAGAAGCAAAAACATTTTGGAACTAAGACTTTAAGGCTTTGCAGGCTTTTTTCCCAAAGAGAACCAAATTTGAAGCCCAAATGGAACCAAATAAAACTATTTGCCCAATTGGAACCAAATTTAATAAACAAATAAAGACAAATGAGAAGGAAAAACATTTTGGAACTAACACTTTAAAGCTTTTTTCCCCGAAGAGAACCAACTTCGAATCTCAAATGGAACCAAATAAAACTATTTGCCCGATTGGAACCAAATTTAATAAACAAATAAAGACAAATGAGAAGCAAAAACATTTTGGAACTAAGACTTTAAGGCTTTTTTTCCTGAAGAGAACCAACTTCGATGCCCAAATGGTACCAAATAAAGCTGTTTGCCCAATTGGAACCAAATTTAATAAACAAATAAAGACAAATGAGAAGCAAAAACATTTTGGAACTAAGACTTTAAGGCTTTGCAGGCTTTTTCCCAAAGAGAACCAAATTTGAAGCCCAAATGGAACCAAATAAAACTATTTGCCCAATTGGAACCAAATTTAATAAACAAATAAAGACAAATGAGAAGCAAAAACATTTTGGAACTAAGACTTTAAGACTTTTTTTCCTGAAGAGAACCAACTTCGAAAGCCAAATGGAACCAAATAAAACTGTTTGCCCGATTGGAACCAAATTTAATAAACAAATAAAGACAAATGAGAAGCAAAAACATTTTGGAACTAAGACTTTAAGGCTTTTTTTCCTGAAGAGAACCAACTTCGATGCCCAAATGGTACCAAATAAAGCTGTTTGCCCAATTGGAACCAAATTTAATAAACAAATGAAGACAAATGAGAAGCAAAAACATTTTGGAACTAAGACTTTAAGGCTTTGCAGGCTTTTTTCCCAAAGAGAACCAAATTTGAAGCCCAAATGGAACCAAATAAAACTATTTGCCCAATTGGAACCAAATTTAATAAACAAATAGAGACAAATGAGAAGCAAAACATTTTGGAACTAAGACTTTAAAGCTTTTTTTCCCAAAGAGAACCAAGTTTGAAGCCAAAATTAAACCAAATAAAACTGTTTGCCCAAATGGAACCAAATTTAATAAACAAATAAAGACAAATGAGAAGCAAAAACACTTTGGAACTAAGACTTTAAGGCTTATCAGGCTTTTTTCCCAAAACAGAACCAACTTTGAAGACCAAATGGAACAAAATAAAACTGTTAGCGCAAATGAAACCAAATTCAGTGAAAAAATAGAGACAATGACAAGCAAAGACATTTTAGAACTAGGGCTTTGCAGGCTTTTTTCCCCATAGAGAACCAACTTTGAAGCCCAAATGGAGCCAAATAAAACTGCTAGCCCAAATGGAACCAATTTTAATAAACAAATAGAGACAAATGAGAAGCAAAGACAATTTGGAACTAAGACTTTAAGGCTTTGCACATTTTTTTCCAAAGAGAACCAACTTTGAAACCCAAATGGAACCAAATAAGACTGTTTGCCCAAATGGTACAAAAAAAACTGTTTTCCCAAATGGGACCAAATTTAATAAACAAATAGAGACGAATGAAAAGCAAAAACATTTTGGAACTAAGACTCTAAGGCTTTTTTTCCCGAAGAGAACCAACTTTGAAGCCCAAATGCAGCCAAATAAGACTGTTTGCCCAAATGGAACCAAATAAAACTGTTTGCCAAAATGGAACCAAATTTAATATACAAACAGAGACAAATGAGAAGCAAATCATTTTGGAACTAAGACTTTAAGGCTTTTTTTTCCCAAAGAGAACCAACTTTGAAGCCCAAATGGAACCAAATAAAACTGTTTGCCCAAATGGAACCAAATTTAATAAACAAATAAAGACAAATGAGAAGAAAAAACACTTTGGAACTAAGACTTTAAGGCTTATCAAACTTTTTTTCCCAAAGAGAACCAATTTTGAAGACCAAATGGAACCAAATAAAACTGTTAGCGCAAATGAAACCAAATTCAATGAAAAATAGAGACAAATGACAAGTAAAGACATTTTGGAACTAAGGCTTCGCAGGCTTTTTTCCCCATAGAGAACCAACTTTGAAGCCCCAATGGAACAAAATAAAACTGTTTTTTCCAAATAGAACCAATTTTAATAAACAAATAAAAACAAATGAGAAGAAAAACATTTTGGAACTAATACTTTAAGGCTTATCAGGCTTTTTTCCCCAAAGATAACCAACTTTGAAGCCCAAATGGAACCAAATAAAACTGTTTGCCCAATTGGAACCAAATGTAATAAACAAATAAAGACAAATGAGAAGAAAAACATTTTGGAATTAAGACTTTAAGGGATTTTTTTCCTGATGAGAACCAACTTCGAAGCCCAAATGGAACCAAATAAAACTGTTTGCCCAATTGGAACCAAATTTAATAAACAAATAAACACAAATGAGAAGGAAAAACATTTTGGAACTAAGACTTTAAGGCTTTGCAGGCTTTTTTTTCCCAAAGAGAACCAACTTTGAAGCCCAAATGGAACCAAATAAAACTGTTTGCCCAATTGGAACCAAATTTAATAAACAAATAAAGACAAATGAGAAGCAAAAACATTTTGGAACTAACACTTTAAAGCTTTTTTCCCCGAAGAGAACCAACTTCGAAAGCCAAATGGAACCAAATAAAACTATTTGCCCAATTGGAACCAAATTTAATAAACAAATAAACACAAATGAGAAGCAAAAACATTTTGGAACTAACACTTTAAAGCTTTTTTCCCCGAAGAGAACCAACTTCGAAAGCCAAATGGAACCAAATAAAACTGTTTGCCCAATTGGAACCAAATTTAATAAACAAATAAAGACAAATGAGAAGCAAAAACATTTTGGAACTAAGACTTTAAAGCTTTTTTCCCCGAAGAGAACCAACTTCGAAAGCCAAATGGAACCAAATAAAACTATTTGCCCAATTGGAACCAAATTTAATAAACAAATAAACACAAATGAGAAGCAAAAACATTTTGGAACTAACACTTTAAAGCTTTTTTCCCCGAAGAGAACCAACTTCGAAAGCCAAATGGAACCAAATAAAACTATTTGCCCAATTGGAACCAAATTTAATAAACAAATAAACACAAATGAGAAGCAAAAACATTTTGGAACTAACACTTTAAAGCTTTTTTCCCCGAAGAGAACCAACTTCGAAAGCCAAATGGAACCAAATAAAACTGTTTGCCCAATTGGAACCAAATTTAATAAACAAATAAAGACAAATGATAAGCAAAAACATTTTGGAACTAAGTCTTTAAGGCTTTGAAGGCTTTTTTTTCCCAAAGAGAACCAACTTTGAAGCCCAAATGGAACCAAATAAAACTGTTTGCCCAATTGGAACCAAATTTAATAAACAAATAAAGACAAATGAGAAGGAAAAACATTTTGGAACTAACACTTTAAAGCTTTTTTCCCCGAAGAGAACCAACTTCGAAAGCCAAATGGAACCAAATAAAACTATTTGCCCAATTGGAACCAAATTTAATAAACAAATAAACACAAATGAGAAGCAAAAACATTTTGGAACTAACACTTTAAAGCTTTTTTCCCCGAAGAGAACCAACTTCGAAAGCCAAATGGAACCAAATAAAACTGTTTGCCCAATTGGAACCAAATTTAATAAACAAATAAACACAAATGAGAAGCAAAAACATTTTGGAACTAAGACTTTAAAGCTTTTTTCCCCGAAGAGAACCAACTTCGAAAGCCAAATGGAACCAAATAAAACTGTTTGCCCAATTGGAACCAAATTTAATAAACAAATAAAGACAAATGAGAAGGAAAAACATTTTGGAACTAACACTTTAAAGCTTTTTTCCCCGAAGAGAACCAACTTCGAAGCTCAAATGGAACCAAATAAAACTATTTGCCCGATTGGAACCAAATTTAATAAACAAATAAAGACAAATGAGAAGCAAAAACATTTTGGAACTAAGACTTTAAGGCTTTTTTTCCTGAAGAGAACCAACTTCGATGCCCAAATGGTACCAAATAAAGCTGTTTGCCCAATTGGAACCAAATTTAATAAACAAATAAAGACAAATGAGAAGCAAAAACATTTTGGAACTAAGACTTTAAGGCTTTGCAGGCTTTTTTCCCAAAGAGAACCAAATTTGAAGCCCAAATGGAACCAAATAAAACTATTTGCCCAATTTGAACCAAATTTTATAAACAAATAAACACAAATGAGAAGCAAAAACATTTTGGAACTAACACTTTAAAGCTTTTTTCCCCGAAGAGAACCAACTTCGAAAGCCAAATGGAACCAAATAAAACTATTTGCCCAATTGGAACCAAATTTAATAAACAAATAAAGACAAATGAGAAGGAAAAACATTTTGGAACTAACACTTTAAAGCTTTTTTCCCAAAGAGAACCAACTTTGAAGCCCAAATGGAACCAAATAAAACTGTTTGCCCAATTGGAACCAAATTTAATAAACAAATAAAGACAAATGAGAAGGAAAAACATTTTGGAACTAACACTTTAAAGCTTTTTTCCCCGAAGAGAACCAACTTCGAAAGCCAAATGGAACCAAATAAAACTATTTGCCCAATTGGAACCAAATTTAATAAACAAATAAACACAAATGAGAAGCAAAAACATTTTGGAACTAACACTTTAAAGCTTTTTTCACCGAAGAGAACCAACTTCGAAAGCCAAATGGAACCAAATAAAACTGTTTGCCCAATTGGAACCAAATTTAATAAACAAATAAACACAAATGAGAAGCAAAAACATTTTGGAATTAAGACTTTAAAGCTTTTTTCCCCGAAGAGAACCAACATCGAAAGCCAAATGGAACCAAATAAAACTGTTTGCCCAATTGGAACAAAATTTAATAAACAAATAAACACAAATGAGAAGCAAAAACATTTTGGAACTAAGACTTTAAAGCTTTTGTCACCGAAGAGAACCAACTTCGAAAGCCAAATGGAACCAAATAAAACTATTTGCCCAATTGGAACCAAATTTAATAAACAAATAAACACAAATGAGAAGCAAAAACATTTTGGAACTAAGACTTTAAAGCTTTTTTCCCCGAAGAGAACCAACTTCGAAAGCCAAATGGAACCAAATAAAACTGTTTGCCCAATTGGAACCAAATTTAATAAACAAATAAAGACAAATGAGAAGGAAAAACATTTTGGAACTAACACTTTAAAGCTTTTTTCCCCGAAGAGAACCAACTTCGAAGCTCAAATGGAACCAAATAAAACTATTTGCCCGATTGGAACCAAATTTAATAAACAAATAAAGACAAATGAGAAGCAAAAACATTTTGGAACTAAGACTTTAAGGCTTTTTTTCCTGAAGAGAACCAACTTCGATGCCCAAATGGTACCAAATAAAGCTGTTTGCCCAATTGGAACCAAATTTAATAAACAAATAAAGACAAATGAGAAGCAAAAACATTTTGGAACTAAGACTTTAAGGCTTTGCAGGGTTTTTTCCCAAAGAGAACCAAATTTGAAGCCCAAATGGAACCAAATAAAACTATTTGCCCAATTGGAACCAAATTTAATAAACAAATAAAGACAAATGAGAAGCAAAAA